>NW_026267235.1:284127-287993 GCF_000697945.3 Frankliniella occidentalis
GGGGGGGGGTAAAGAACGAGTAAGATGAGAGAAAGTGAAACATTTATGTCAGTGGAACAAATGTAAAAGTTCATGTGTCATAGAATTATAACATGTTGACTAACTCACCTTCCTCCTGCTCTGCCAGGCAATCGATACCAAATAGTGTATCTTGTCTTCACGGGATTATACTTCTTTTTCCAAGTGCAAGTCAAGTTCTGCCAATTTTGTGAGACACAAGAAAAATCGCTGACATCTTGGGGTGGATCTGGGGTTAAAAAGAAAAAAGTTACAGTAGCTGATACAGAACAAGTGAGGAAAGCACATACTACAGCAGCACAGCCAACTTTAAACTTACAGCCGACGGCTACGTTGTTCAGGCACACCACGTCCTGCGCTGCGTCCTCCCACTTGTTCAACTTGCAGTAATACATGGCCGAGGACACGTTGGGCCGCATCGTGAGCTTGAGCGTCGTCTCGTTGACCACGTGCAGGTGCTCTGGGGCCACCGTCTTATTCTGTCGGTAGAACATGAGGTGGCTAGCGTTGCGTCCCTTGGTTCCCGGATGGGTCAGGTTGAGCACACAGTACAGTTCCAAGAGTTCCCCTTCCATCAGGATTATATCCCCCGCCGGGATGGTCACTGCGCATAAGAAATACATTAGTGGAAATATTTCGACCGTCTGAAAATAACTAGTTGTACAGTGTGTGTATCAACACTCACCTCCCGGGGTGGATAGACCGGGCCCGCAGGTGGACTGGGCGCCGTGTTGCTCCACCAGGAGCATGAGGACGAACGCCACCATGGGGAGGGCCGACCCCAAGACGGCTGTGACGGAGGGTGTCCTCCGCGCCGGGGCTGGGGGGCGGCCATGGGGGCGGCCATGGAGGTGGGCGGGGGCCGGAGGCCGGCCCGGCGGACGGGGTGCCGAGGGCGCCATGGCTACTGCCCTATCATTTCTGCAAACAGAGGAGAGCGAGCGAATTATTGACGGAGCCAGGTCAGGTCAAGCGCGCTCTTCGAGTGGTCAAGTCAGATCAGCAGTCAGCAAGGTCTAGGCCCAGACCCTCGCCTTGGCCTCGCCGAGGCCCCGCCGAGGCCCCGTGCCGGGCGCACGCGGGCATGCCCAACACTAACACAAATCTTTATTTAGCTCCGCGGGCCGCCGGGCGGGCGCTTCTGCTTTAAGTCAGTAGCGGCGCGCGGCAACAGAGATTCTTGAACCACGTCAGCCCGAAGCCAAGGGCGGGGGGCACAACCTCGGGAACAACCTAAGAAATGCGGCGTAAAGGCTCCGTGAGATCCCTTCCATAATCCCCACTTCAACCCTCTGAAATTTTATGAAGTCCCCTTGAAAAGCCGCCTGAAATCAGTTTAGGTGAATGGGCGTGAGCGCGGCGAGCCCCCCTTACTTTTCACCGCGCCCAACTCCAATCAGCACGGAGTGCGTCGGGCTGCCGAACCCTGCGCCAGCTCCGCCAGCTCCGCCAGCTCGGGTCCGGTTCGCGCGCCACGCGAGTCGGCAGCACCCGCGGTAATTGGCTTGTTAGCAGCTGGGCGGGCCGAGCAAGCCTCGGGCCGGGCAGCGCAGCGCTCGCGGCTCCCAAGGCGTTCGTTCGGTTCTCATTGAGCCAAACGAAGGCGCCCAAAGCCAACCAACAAAAACGATAAATGAATAACGGGGAATAAAAGTTCGACACCTGTTCCCAAGAAACACCACCCAACCACCATCGGGCGAGTAAATAGGCACATCCTTGCAAAACTAGAAGAAAGTTTCAGAACTTTACTGCACGTTGGTGATACGGCGATGATGGTACGTGTCGTCGTTCGCATTTCAGTTGTAAGAAAGGCAGAAAGTTGTACAGTCATTGCATCCGCCTCATGCAGCCAAGGACTCACTCACACACATGACAAGGGTTAACGACGCAGAGTTCACGAACTGAATCACCCACGCGTAACTTTGGGGCGTCAATTCGCGCGGTGCTGAGCTTGTGCTGCCTGCACTCGCGGCCAGGCGACTCGCCCACCCCAACGACCGACGTGCGACTTTCTGAGTATCCGGACCTAGCGCTATGAAAGGGTACACAATCGACACACGATGCACCGTTCTCGCCCCGCTCCCCGGAACAGCGTCGATGAGCGTCCGCGAGGTGAGCCACCATCATAGACGCTGAAAGGGAGGTTCCTTGTTCTTACTGCATTACCCCGCCCACCGTATATATCCTCAACTTTCCCCCTCCCCCGCAGTTTATGTGGGTTGTGTTCCAATAAGGCATTCTGGTAGAGCTGAAAAGAAAAAGAATGCGGGAGCGATAAAACGGAAAACACTGCTTCAACATGGTAACTTCCCACGCATGGAGTGGTTTATTCTCAGTCGGTTTTCCATTTCCGTTCAACCGCAGAGCAGGACAGTACGCGCGGCGGGACATTCTACCTGTTTAGGGTGCAAATTTTTTATCTGGCTCAGAAACTATTCCTGAACATATTAGTCCCCACCTGTGCCCCCTCCTGAAAGCATTTGAACGCACAGCACTTATCAATGTTTATCTCGTACAAACTTTTACAAACTCCGCCGCCGGCAAGGAAAAACAAATCTGCGAGCTACACAGCGGGGTGGGGGAACGCGTTCAGCAGCGTCCATGGCGGTGGCCGCGCGTACGCGCCGCGTGTACACCGTACACCCCCGCCCCGCCCGCCGCGAACTCGAGAACAGAACAGGGCCAGGGCGGAGCGTCGAAACCGCCCGGGGCGGGGGGTTGGTCTGAGGCGCGGGAAAGGGGGTATCTCAAGGAGGGTTGTGAGCACGTGAGACACGTGATCGCGAGTACGAGTAGGGCGGCGGGAAAAGGGAAGCGAGAGAAAGCAAAAGGCCCCCGCGAGACGGCCACGGCCACGGCCAGGGCAACCGCGGCGGTCAACGCTGACGAGGCAGGCGTAGCGGGGCGTGGCGTGGCGTCGCTTGCTGCCGCTGCTTCTGCCGCTGCAGCAAGGCGCACCGCCCCGGCCGGCTCGTCACGTCGGCATGGACAACAGCCATCCATCAAAAGGCAGTGGCAGCCGCACTGGCAACCGGCGGCCGGCCGGGGCAGGCAGAGCTGGCAGGCAGTCGCTGCAGAGCGGGCGGGGCGGGGGCCGCCGACCGAGCACCGCTCGGATCTTCAAAGGACTCGCAAAAAATAAATAAGACGCACGTCCCGTGAATAAATTAGCAGCAGCAGTCGCCCCCGATTCAGCAGCACCGCGAAGCGCGCAGCCTCGTGCTGTGTGTTTAGGAGAAGAGCGGGGATGCGCCGCCGGCCGGGCGGGGGCTTCTAGGGCCTTGCTTGCGGAGCTTGCGGGTCTCTGACACTCGGCACACCGACCACCCCGCGGACCACAGCGGTGGGGCGCGGAGGAGTCGACACGGCTCGCCTGTCGCGGCGCCGTGGTCAGAATCAATTACACCACCATTGTGGGGTGGGGTAGAGTCACACAACTCGTTCACTGTTCAGCGGGCGCTGGACCCACCCGCGCCCTCGAGCTACGCCGGCTACGCCGCTGGCAGCGTCGGCGCCGCACGATAGGGGAGCACAGCGGAGGTGGAGGGGTGGGGGCGCGGCACGCAAGGGCAGGCCGCCTCGCTGTGCTGCTGGCGCCGGCGCGTGGGCGTGCGCAGGGGCCCGCGTACTGTACGGACACCCCCGGCTCGGCCCGACCCGGTTCGACGCTACCCCTACCAGCCGGGCCGGCCGCGCCGCCGCCGCCGCCACCGGGGGGGCCTCGATAGGGGTCCCCTCGATGGGGGTCCTGGCAGCCAAAGCCGAAAGAGCCAGCGAGCGGGCTGCAAAAGCCGTCCGCTCGCCTCGCTGGAAAAGAGGGGCTTTTGGCACCGCGGGGGCGGGGGGGG
>NW_026267235.1:292652-300364 GCF_000697945.3 Frankliniella occidentalis
ACCGCATTCGGGCGTGTGGGCGGGTTGCCGACACGCTCGGCGCCATAAGGTGCGACGATAGGCAAGCCCGGGCAAGCCCATATCAACAAGCAGGTGTGTCTCAAAATAAACCGAAAGGGCAAAAGAGTGCCACCACGACGACCATACATGGAATCATCGGAGTCTCGAGTGCACCCACCTGTGCCCGGGCCGGGACTGGCGCACATCACGTTATCACCACCGACTTGACTAACAGCCCTCCTCGCAAGTTGCAAAGAGAAACGATCGTGTCGCTGGGTCGTGCCGTGTCGTTTCGTCGGCCGAGGTAGGACCCGCGCGACAGCTGCGCGTGCTGGGGGCAGCAGCGGGCCGGCAGGCCACATACCACACGCCCCGTGGCATTTTCAACCGGTCAACAGATTGGTTTATTTTCGGCTCGGGGTGGACCACGGCGGCGAGGGGGAGGCCGGGGCGGCTAATCAATTAAAGGCACTTGATTAGCACCGAGCCGCACACACACACACACACACACACACACACACACACACACACACACACACACGCACGGAACTGCACGCTCGGCCGCTGCACACTTTGCACATGCACTGCGCGCCGGCCAGGCCGAGCAGCCAGGCAGCCGGGACTCACTGGTCACCGTACGACGGCATCCACTTCCACATGGGCCGGCTGCCAGCCCCGGCGGCCGCGGCCAGCGCCGTCCGCCTGCCTGCCCGCCAGCTCGGTCTGGCCGCCAGAGCCTGCCGGCCGGTCCCTTCCGAGAAGCCGTAAACACGGAGCTGGCTGCCTTGGCTGGGCGGGCGAGCGCTCCGCCAGCCTGCACGCGGGAGGGGGAACAGCACGGTGCGCCTATGCCTGTTGTGCCAGCCGAGCGGAGCCGCAGAGCCGCAGCTGAGCGCAGCCGGACCCGCAGCCCGGGCCCGAGCCGAGCCGGACCACCTCGCACCCGCAACGCCCCGCCACGCCCCGCCGGTTCACGCGCGACTTTGCCAACTCACTCTCCTCACCTCAGTGCAGTGCCCCACGGAGGTGGTAGGGCCGGTCAGCCAGCCCACCCCCTGGCGAAGGGCAATGGTGAGGGAAGAAGCAGCTCAATGGCCATCTCCCGAGCAACGCTCAATGTTTAGGGCTGGTTCCGGGGCCGGAAGGAATACGTAAAATGGAATAGCAAAAACGGGATCAAACATCACACGTCACAGCAAAGAAAGGGGCCAGAGGGATACACTATACAAACAAAACAAAACTTGACGGTTCAACTCGTTAAACAATACCAAAAATGCATTGATTGCGGTTCAGCCGGGTTCTGGGCCGTAGCAGTGTGCGCTACAGCTCTACTTCGCTCGGGTGGGATCATGATTCATACTAGATTTCCATTCGTAATCTTCCATCTATAACAAATTATTGATCTGTGGGAGAGAACGCATTATGTGTACCCCCCCCCCCCTCTCTTTCTCTTACACAGGGGACACGGGCTTTGTTTCTGTAGGCTACTCAGCTGGAGATCATCGCGGTGGTCGTCAGAGCTTCCCAAGGAACACCTGACTATATCCTCACCACCTCGTTGTACGTACAAGAGGCAGCGAAGATACACACTATAGCTCATTGCCTTCAAAGGAGCTTAAGGTCTCGAGGGTGGTCTTCTTGAGGGGTGGCGCTAGCCTTCTCTCTGCCCCCCCCCCCCTTTTCCCTTTCCCTCTCGCAAACAAGCGCGCGCACCGCGTCATCATCAAACGACAATGAATAATTAACCAGCGCGTCCAGCGCGTCGCAGCCGCACCAAACAGCACGAACAAACGTCCCGTCCACGTCGGAGGAGCTGGCCGAGACATCCGCGTGGGCGAGCACTAGTGGCACACTTTCCATCCTTCCTCATCCCCCAAAAGCATATACACCACACCACCGTACACCACATGCTCGAAAGGAATTAGCAGTCGTCGTAGTTTTAGGTTCGCTGGCAACAACTTATCTAACTTAAAAGCCGGTCCAACAAAGCTTTTGCCGAGATCAACCCACAGCCCCCTTCCAAAGTCCTCCAAAGAGTTACGCCAACGCGCGCCCCTAGCTGTCGTATTTCTCATTGAAACTGTCATCAAGCAAGAGACCACAACGTGACAGTCGTCTTCAATAGTGTAAAATTATTAGAACCCCCTAGCGAAATGTGCTTGCCAAGTTGCCGCACACTTCAAACACCAGTGTATCAACTCGACGTCGACGTCAACTTCCCCATTTTCACTTACTCTTGCAGAATTTCCGCGTAGCGTCGCCCGTTCTCCGGCACGTCCTGAAATCCCCCGACGTCGCCTCACAGAAGGGAAAAGAGGGGGAGAGGAGAGGGTGACGTGCAGGCGGAGGCCAAAGGGGCCAAAGCTCGCCGCGAGAGTTGTCACACGCTCCGCACTCCGCCCGCGGCCCGGCAGGCAGCCCAGCCCACACCGCGGGCGGCCGTGTCACCACCACAAGGCCGCGCCGCCAACCACCGCCTCCCCCAAAACCAGAGGCGTAGCAGCAGCCGAGGGGAAGCGAGGGGGGCCATGGCGCGTACGAGCATACTCGTTCTCTCTGCCTCCCTCCGACCATACAAAGCACCAGCCAGGCCGCGGCGTGCTGTTTTTATTTTAGGAACAATATGGCCCATAATTGCGCATAAAACTGTACATAATTATCTCTCAGACCCACGGTACATTGTAACTCTGCCCCCCCCCCCCCCCCTCTCTCTCTCTGTCCACCGAGCCGCGGTTGGTGCCCCAGCAGCGGAGCAGCAACAGACAACTTTCGCGCTCCGCTTTTATACACTGGTGGCGTGGCGTGGCGCGGGATACGGGCAGACCGATCCGATGAGTAAGACTCGCGGGACGGCGTCTAGCGCTGCCCGCTGCCAGGCGCTGCGCGCTGGAGGGGGCCAACACCATACCACCGCCAGATCCGCCGCGCTTGTCCGTAGCGCATATTCCCCTGCCGTCAAAAACAGACACACCGCGCGCACTCTCTGCCGGCAAAAGCGACGGGCCCTCCCTACAGCAGCGCGCATCGGTGATGCCTTATACACACATGGCGTCCAAAAGCGAATAGGAGAGTGAGTGAGAGGGGGCCGCGGGCCGCTTCTCACTCGCACTCCACGGCCGCCCCGCCCCGGCCCCGGCCCCCGACCTGCCCTTCGCCGGCGCCCCGGCAGCTCGCGGGCGGGAGACGAGCGCAGATGTATCGCCCGGGGCGGCGGAAACAGACGACAAGCAGCGCGGCGAGCGGAGCGAGCGCCAGAGATATTGTATCGTCGGGGTTTCGACTGTACCCGAGCCCCGAGCCGAAGCCGCATTCTGGCGAAGCCGAGCCAACCGAGCGCGGCGCGGCAGCCGCTGCTTGCTGCTGAGCGGAGCCTCGCGCGGTGTTCCGAGGAGAGGGCCCCCCTTCTGCCTCCAAACCCCCTTCCCTCCCACCCCGCGGCCGGCCGCGCCCGCTCGGCCCACCGGGCACAAGGCCGTCTCCTCAAGTTTGGCGGCGGGTCGGGCGCGTCGGGCGGGCGGGCGCCCGGTCCCGGGCCTCCCAGGACTTCTCCTCGCGCCGGGCGCCCCCTACGGGAACCGGGAACCTACCCATCCCGCCCCGCCGCGTGTCAAAGTTGCTGCTGTTCTGTTGCTATCTTGCCCTCTTGGGAGCAACAAACAGCCTGTTGCTCGAACGCACATCATACGCCCCCGGCAGGCCGCAGCCTCTCTCTCTCTCTCTCCTCCCACTCGTGTAGGCCCCGTCCCCGTCCCAGTCCAGGAGGGGCCCCCGGCCCCAGCGCGGGCGCGCCGCCAGGCCGACAACAAGCGCGCGAGGCAAGGCGGGGCGGGCGGGGCGCGGGGCTCAGAGAGGCGGGGCGCGCGTTGGCTCAGTGGAAATTTGCGTAAAGGTGCTTCCACGTAATGCGAGGCGCGGCGGCGCCGAGCGGCGCGCTGCAGAGCCGCTGAGCCCCGAGTCTCTGCGTCGCTGCTGCGTCGCCGTGCCGCTGCCGCCGGAGGGCTTCCCTCCTCGCTCTATTATCGGACAGGGACCACTCGCTCCCCGCGGGGGAGAAGAGGGGCACCGACCATGGCGGAAGTCACTGACTAAGCAGTGTCGGTATATAGAGCGTCCTGAGTTTCCTTCGCGGCTTCCTTGCCACTTATTTGAGGTTACTTTAACGTCAGTGACGGTTAAGACGTCAGTTCACATGGACTTGTATAACCGGTAACTTAGGTGGGACGTCAGTCCGCGAGCGGACCATCCCCTCGTCGCAGGGAAATGAAACACCCGTGGTTTCGGGAGTCGACACAGCTTCGCTCGTTCCATAATCGACGACTCGCCGTCGAAAACTGGGGTGAGACACCCGCCCTCAGCGAGACCATCTATTCGAGCTAGTGGCGGAAAATACTCGCCTCACATGGGACATCCTGTGGATGTAAGTTGACTTGCCGAGCGCGTTAACAGAACATTTCAACGACAAACATGGTAGACCTTAGTGCCCCCGAATGTTAACTTCATCCCGCACGCGTTGCGGCTTTGAGTCCCTGCGGGGCGCGCAAAGCCACCCCCCGGAGCGAGGCTCACGAGGGGGGCCGTCATCGAGCTCCGCACCTAGTCTCGAGTAAATTGTACCACGTGAACACAATGGAAGGGCGTCCCGAGCGAGTGGGAGCGAGGCACTGTTGCGCCAGATAGAAGTTGAAGAAGCTGCTCACTTGCGCTCACAGAAATCGTCTGGAAAAGGCCTGAAGTAGCGGGGGATAGAAACAAGTAAAGCAAAAGGACCAGCTAAGTACGGGAGATATAAATGGCAGCCACATCAGTGTGCGTGACTTTCCCCTGACGTTCTGCGCACCTGTCGCAGCTCTCAAAAGACGGAGCGAAAATCCAAATCACCGTTGTTTGCTGTCCTTCTTGCCTACAACGGACCGATCGGACTCCCTATTCGTTCAGTGTATTTAAATGCCTGACGCGGTAACGTCGAGTTGTAGTACGTAATGTCGTTTCCTAACATGTGTGACGCGACGGCAACCAACGGCTTTTGTGGCAGTCCTCCAGTGGTGCAGAAGAGCAGTTTAGAAAAATCAGTTTGAAGCGCGGGCCGAGAGTTCAGAGAACAAGCGGCTGCCATGCTGCCACACCAGCTGTAGTTTCCCAACCGCATCGCACCAAAAGCGCACTCCCCCATCCCCCGTCGCCGAACTGCACTTTTAACGCCGTGATTCGATCTATAAAACTTTGACGACCATCGGTCGTGCGGCTCGGCCGCTGCGGTGCGGAGCGCGCCGATCTTTGGCCACGCCACGCCACGCCGTGCCCTTTCCCGGACAATATAACGGCGCGAGTTAAAAACGCCTCGCCGGTGTTCACCGAACAATGAATCCCCCCTTCAGGGCGAAGAGGGAGGGGGGAGGAGGCAGGTGGAAGCCACGGCACCAGCCACGGCAAGGGTATACATCGCACTCCACCACCACCACCACCTCCTTCATCATCACCATCACCCGGACAGAGACGGGGAAGGGCTGCGAGCAGGCTTTTCGAGGCGGGGACGCTAAGTTTGGAAAAAGTTGTGACCCGTGAGCCGTACTCTGGCGTCACTCCGGCCCGCGCACAGTCGGCGCCCAGGCGGGAAAGGGCACACGGGGAGCCGCGAGAGACGGTATCCGATCCGAGCGCAGCCCACGCCACGCAGCCGTTGTTAAAAGTAGCGCGCACATTTTTACGAGTCGAGTGAACTTTTGAGCCGAGTGCACTAGAAAGAAAAATGAGTTACTTGTCGCAACGAATCACTAGCTGGGGAACAAATTCAACAAGATAACAGATGCAGAAGATGACCATATTGGTTGTGGTGGGCAACTCTATATAGAACGAATCTGAAGTGTGTTGCAGCTGATGATTGTCATCCTCGGTGGCCACAAGCTAGGGGCTTAGAAATCGTCTGAGCAGACAATCTGGTAGCACATTTTTCTGAGACATTTGAGGGCTGTCTCTACCAAGAGGAAAAAGTTTTTCGTGTTGATGACTGAGATTCCAGTTTTAATGAAGATTGCTGATTGCCCTTCCGTATTTGAGAAAGATGTCTGATAAGAGAGGGATGTTTTCTGCAGACAGAGAAGGCGCCAGGGGCGTTGGGGGTGGGGACGGGGGGCGTATGAACGAGCTTGGAAGGCAAAGGGGAGCGCTGGCAGACGGACCCCGGAGAGCCCCCACCCCCCCCTCCCCTTTCCCCCCAGTATCACAGGTGACGCGAGTGGCAATTAAGGCGAGCTGACAAAACTCCACCTAAACGTGGACGAGACGCAGCGCATTCAGCAGAGCGTTGATCTTGTCGTCTCCTTTCATCGACACTCCCAACCCGAGAGCAACTCTCCCCAGCTGAGAGAGGGTAACTATGAATGCGCAGCAGTGTTGCTGGATTGCATCTGCGCCAGGGCTGCAGGGGCCATGGCGCCTGACGGACGAAATGGGTAGGCACACCTGCAACACTGCTACGCATTCAGTTACACCCCGTGTACTAAAATTTTTATTATTATTCATAAGAGGTGTTGATAAACCCTAGACGCGCGCTGTCAGGAAAACTGGCCATAAACACAAATACACCCTCCACATTTCCTCATAAGCCACAAATTGCTTCGCCGCCAGCAACCCCATACTCTCTACACGACATCGTAAACGATTTTAGCGTACACAAAATAAACGACATCGCAATGTGCGGTCGTCGTCAGCCACAAGAAGGCGGAATAGGTAATGCCACTCGAGACTGCGCTCCATCGAGTATACGACGCCGCCGCAGAAGAGGGGCCCATTTGACGAGAAACAACCCGTCGTACTTGAGGCGGAGTGCATCGCGTCTTCGAAATTCACAAACTTGTACCTCCATATGTCCGAATGTCGTTCACACATCTATGAGTGTGCGACATGCGACTCTCGCACGCGTGTCGGCTTTTCGGTGCAGCGACTTGGAACGGAAAGACGACAACATTACATGATAAATGCACCGTCGGACATCATCCCCCCCTTCCCCCAAATCCAGCTCCACGACGGCGGGGTGCAGCTCGGTGACGTCGGCCCGGCGTCCGGCCGGCGTCCCCGGCGCGCCGGCCAGACACCGATCAATGCTCCGGACACGCAACGCCGCCGCGCCTCGAGCGGGGCGAGGCGGGCGGGCGGGGCGGGCGCAGCGAGCACAACCGGTAGCCGGGCCGGCGGCAGCAGTCATTGCTATGCCTTTTAAAAACTGTTTGCAAAAGGCGCGGCAGCAGCCAGCCAGGGCGCGCCAGGGTTGCCAAGACAACCCGGCCACATAAAAAGCGAACACAAATGTTGTAGGGAGCGCGCGCGGCGCGGGCGCGGCCAAGCAGGAGAGAAAGGGAAGAAGAAGAAGAGGTAAAGGGGAGCAGAGCGAAGAGAGAGAGAGAGAGAGGCAAGCCGCCAACATCCGACGGCGGGCAACCGGCGCAACCAGCCGTGCAAACGGGCCGCTCTGCTGGTATCAATACTAACGCAAACACCTCGGCGTCTGCGCTGCTGCAGTGCTCGCCTCCCCCACGGCCAAGTCCCCCGCGAACAAGGCGGCCGCTGAACCAGCCATCGCGCCCGCGCCTTGTCGCGACAACGCGCTGACCGGGAATACACACAGTGGCCCAGAGGACAGGGGAGGGGGGCTTTGGCACTTTGCACAGCCCCCCCCCCTCCTTCCTTACTGCCCCTTCCGACCACTCGCGAGCCCC
>NW_026267235.1:300432-302253 GCF_000697945.3 Frankliniella occidentalis
TCTCTCTCTCTCTTGCTCGCACAAGATTTATGCGTTCGCCAAGTCGTACGTCGTCCAAGCAGTCCGAGCGGGCCGCCGCCGCCGGCTCGGGCTCGCGTGGTTGGCGTGCCTGCCATGAATGCAAGGCTTGCAGTCCTGCCGAGCCGGTCACTCACCCGGCCCCGGCCGCGCTCGGCCCAGCCAGCCCGCCACTGGGCGCAAGTGAGAGGGCGACACATCCCTCTGCCTGTGGCGGCGGCGTCTCTTCCTCATACATACGTGTAAGATGCGGAGGCGCGACGCGAGAGCGTGGAGGGGAGGAGGGAGGGAAAGGGGCTAGGAGGGAACTCCCACGCTGGCCAATGACTGGGGCAAGCCCCCCCCTCCCCTCCCCCTCCTGTGGCCTTACCCATCGTGTGGTCCGCCTGTCTCTCTGCCAGCAGCCCCTCATCTCATGCTCCTCTCCCTCTCTCTCTCTCTGCGGTAAAATGTCGCGTCCGCGCTCGCGGCGGAAGGGGTGCAAACCTGGAACCAGTGGACCTATTGGAAACCCCTTTTCAATAGGGCTGGCCCCATTATATGCGGGCGCGGTGTACAACGGGCGGCGCATGTCTGTGCGGCCGCGCGTGTCTGCGGCCCTCGCCGCCGGCTTGGACAGGGGCTGGCCCCGGGGCTGCTGGCCCCGGGCCGCACAGAGGGTCACAGCGGGCGGGAGAGACGGGCCGTGGCCCCGGCCGGCCCTGGCCCCGGCCGTGCACTCTGGCTGCACTGGACCGCCATTCCATTCAGTGGAGCTCTAAGCCGATCAGGGAGCGAGCAGCAGCAGCAGACCACTCTCATCATCACGGTTTCCCCCCGGAATGCGCGCGAGTGCGAGCGTTGCGTCCGACGTCCGTCCCCAAACGCAGCCAGCGACCGCCCCGGTGTCCAGAGGCAAAACAGTTCTATTTTAAAAAAAATAAAAAAAGATCCCCACTGCGAAAAGGGGGAAGGGGGGGGGGTGTAAGGCGGGTTGTGTTGCTACGGAAATTTCGTTATGATTAGAAAGTTGAGGCGAGCTGTCACTTATAGCTCACTTATAGCGTGGGAGAGTCGGTCTAGAAAGACACATTTTGATTCCACAGTTTTACTAAAGGCTCTTGGTATTTTCCATGACTTTCCAGGTCAATTTCTAGAACATTTCGCGTTCGAACGTTCGGTACAACCGAAACTTGCAAACGCCCCAAAACCGTACCGTACATCCGCGCTGTCCATGCCTGTCCGGTCCGAGCAATTACTCGGGTGCCAAACCTAAAAAAAAGAAGGATCACAACGTCCGCTTCACGAACGTTACACAAACGTGCGGTCCAATCGTCATCAGAAAGATGTCACCCATCTGCACGCGCAACGCCGAACACAGCCAGCGGCGCACACAGCACGCTCGACGGTTAGTACAAAGCTGCGGTCTATTTCAGGCTGCAGAAACAATGAGCAGCAGAGAGAGAGCCCCTATTCGCGAGTCCGCACTCCGCAGCAGTCCGCGCGCGCGGCCGACGCAACCACCGCTGGCGAGGGCAGCTGGGGGAAAGGGGAGGAGGGTCCAGGGTTTTATAACAGACCCGACCCCCATGCGGGTGCGCGTGCACGCTGGGCCCCGCGATCACGGCGAAGCCCGCCGAAGCCCGTGTGTTTACGCGGAAGGGCACACAAACCCTATCGCGAACACGGCTTCTGGAGAGAGGGCAGGGGAGGGGGTGGGGGTGGAGGACGACGCCTGTTTCAATTCGCTGGTGGAATGTATACAAAGGCTTGTGCGGGACGATTCCATGTGGCCCAGTCTCTGGGCCGCCGGGGCCGGGCCGC
>NW_026267235.1:302303-307519 GCF_000697945.3 Frankliniella occidentalis
AGCCCCGCTCCTCGTTCCCCCTCTCACCTTTTCCTTCCTCTTCCCTCTTCCCAAACCTTTCTCGTATCTGCAAGAGGAGGGGGGTGGGGGGTGGACAGGACCCGCGCTGGACGCGGTGCCCGGCCCGGGCCGGTGGGTGGAGCGGTGGAGCTCACCTCACCTCTGGCCGAGACGCCACGCGGGCGACGGTCCTGGACGAGGGCAGTCTCAAGGACACCGCGGGGTTAAGCCCTCTCCACGTGTGCGCCTCATCCCCCCTGTGAGGAGGCTCTGCGGGCCCTTCGGGACGCACGCCCTTGTGCACGTACCCCCTCCCTCCTCTCCACCTCCACCTCCGGCCGACGCGACGGGACGGGCGCGCCGCCGCCGCCGCTCTCCCCCAGGGTCGGCCTCCAGAGCTGACCGCATGTTAACTGGAGTCACCTCGTTCCCTCTCCCCAGGCACAGAAAGAGAAAGAGAGAGAGAGGGTGAGCGGCGCGAAGCCACGAAACGGTCGGAGCGAGCGAGAAGGATTGGAGATTCTTCTTTGGGCGGCGAGGCCTCCGGTCCGGACCCGGCGAGTGCTTCCTGGAACGCCGTGGCCCCCGTGGGCCCCCGGGTCCCCCTCCCTCCTCCCGCCCGGCGTCCTCCGTATCCTCCCGGTGCCCGAGTGATCCCTGACTGACCGCGCGGGCGGCCTAGACAGCTGCACAGCCAGCTGCACAGCCAGCTGCACACGCATCTGCTATCAGCCGCGCCCCGCCTGTATCGCGCGCAGGTGCTTGGCTCTGCAGGGGGCCCCTCTCCCACACAAGGACGCGCGCCGAAAAGACCACGAGCGGCGCGCAGTGTAAGTAAGGGGGTACGCGACGAGCCAATCAGCTGTGCAAACACCATACATACACACGCCCGGGCCGCGAGGTAGGTGCGCGCCCAGAGAAATAAGGTGGCTGCAATCGACCGATACAATATGCGTTATGCAGGATCCAATCGGGCAGAGCGGTCGCCTCGACAACGCGGTTGATTCCAAGCGCACGCAAGAACGCGGCCGCGCGTTGCTTCTCTCGCGGCCCAGTGACTCACGGCCACCGCGGCCCACGAAAATGAGAAGAAATTGAGCACCCGCGACGGGTACTGCTGTACCGCGCCCCGCCCCCGGCTCGCTCGCGAATGGGCGGGCAAACCACTCCCCGCGCCCCTTCCACCCACCACCCCTTTGCCTTTACTCCTCAACGGCTGCAATTGTCACAATCAAATCACGCGCGCGGCGCGTCTGCAGCCAGAGCCAGCGCACTGTCGCCACCGCGCGCCGCGTCCTCCGCGCTGGAGGCCCCCAAATGCCCTTCCTCCGCAGATTGCAGCGAGAAACGCTTCTACCCTTCCACATCTGCACACCGCACGGGCAAGGTGTCTGTGCATTTAATCACGCTCTTTCTCTCTCTCTGCTCGGTGCACACAGCCCGGGCTCTCTGGCAGGCAGGCCGGCCGGGCGCTTCTCAGAAGACGGCGGCCGCGGCGAGGAGCAGCAGCAGCAGCAGGCTGAGCGCTGCTGCTGCTGAGCGTTGCTGCTGAGCGCCCCGGCCCGGCCAGCCACCGCGCTGCAGTGCAAGTCAGCGTGCAGAGCCGAGCCGCCGAGCCCAGCCGGGGCTCTGTGCGCGGGCCGAGCCGAGCCGGGGCGGGCGGAGCGAGCAGAGTCCTCGCCTTCGCCTCGCACAAGAGAGGCCCCTGGCTGCCAGCACGGCTGGCCGCCCGGGCCGGCCGGGCAGCAAGGGGCCCCCGGGGCCCCCGCGCGCCGAGCAGGCAGCCAGCATCCCTCCGCACAAAAGCACCCGGCCCCCGCTGCCGACCTGACTCTCGGGGTGCCTGTCGGTCCTGGCCGGTCCCGGCCCGGCAGGTATGTAGTGACACTATGACACCTGCCCCCCCCCCCTTCCTATTCCCTCCCCGCCCCTCGCCCGGGGAGCCGTCCTTGTTGAGCGCCCGCTGCCGGCGGCCCAAGACTCATCGGAGGCCTACGACGGCGGCAAGCGTCGCGACGGCAGCGTCAGAAGTTGACACAGAACGCCCCCCCCTCTCCCCCTTACACCGCACGCCCACACTCGACTCAGCGGGGCATAAGGCGGCGGGCACCGCAACGCGACCGAGCCAGGGGCGTATCCATGGCAACCTTACTTACCTCACGAGTCCATCGGGAGACAGTAGGTGGTGGTGGATCGCCGCGGCGACACGGCGAACAGGAGGTAATCCACAAGAAGGCGTCGGAGGCGGCG
Organism: Frankliniella occidentalis; assembly: GCF_000697945.3. Lineage (NCBI taxonomy): Eukaryota > Metazoa > Arthropoda > Insecta > Thysanoptera > Thripidae > Frankliniella > Frankliniella occidentalis. Next base: position 304,554 of record NW_026267235.1, read on the forward strand.
GCGGCGTCGGCGGCAGCGCAGCAGGTCCTGCCGACGTCCCACACAATCACTCACTTTGCAAAAACAACACTGATCACTTGACTGTCGCACCACACTCTATCTCTGTCGCGCAGCCTCGCCACTTGGGCCACTATCAATCGCGCATTGACGCACTTGGCCCTCACACTTATCGCACTGGCAATCACCGGCTGTCGCGGCCGCTGCGCGGTGCACACCCACGTCCAGCTCTCCAACACACAGACACACACACACACAAGGGCCCGGGGCGCGCGCGCTGCGCTGCGCCTGCGACGGAACGGCCGACCAGCGTACGGACGGGCTCACGACCTACCGCCTCCACGGCCAGACGCGCACTGGCGCTGGCGGGCGGCACTGGCTGGCCGCCGGCTGGCAGCCCCGTCTGTCCCGCACGCCCGCCCGGCCCGGCCGCTGCCGTACCGCGCCGCTCAGCGCGCTCAGCTCGGCTCGATGGGCCCCGCAGGCCCCCGCACCGCCGCCCGGCCGTGCCCCGCCCGCCCGGCAGGCAGGCAGGCAAGCCTGCTCGCCAGGATCCCGCCGAGGGTAGAGTACGGAGTAGAGGGAAAAGACCGTCGCCACCCGCCACCTCTAGGAGGACCACTAGCCACCTCTAGTAGTCCTCCGCCACCTTCTCCACACACTACACAGGCCGACACGGGCGCAGGACGGGCATAGGAGAGATTCCAGGAGCACTTAATTCGACGTGCTGTTCGCAGTGATATGCGGACCTCATAACTCCACTTTCTTCAGGCGCCCACATGAGACATGGCGGGCTGGCTGTGGCGGTCTTGCCCCCTCAGCTTCAGTGGCTTCAGCATTCAGCAGCAGAGGAAAAAGGGCACGGGTAAAACGCGTTCCTGATGGGTCGACAGTTTCCAGCCGTTTGGTCGCCGGAAACGGGGGTAAAGGCCCGACCAATCAGGATCCTTTCACCTTGTATATTCTGTATATTTAAATTAAACTCCACCGCGAGTCGAAGCCCCGGAGGAACACCAAAGGGGGGGGGGCACGTACACCACCTAGATAATTACTGATATTGATATCACTTACAAGAAATCACAACAACAAAAAACTTTGGAAAGTTTACCTTTAAAATAATTGAATTGACTAATTATTCCGGCAATCGTCGTAAAGTCTTAAGTAAAAATATATAATACTCTCACCACAAATCATAACAAATTAGGCATATACTTTAATAGCCAACAATCACCAAAACAAGACCAAGACAATCTTACAAGTGATAATCACCATGGACCGATAATGATCCTCGTACGCGATTTTTTCAAAATGGTGCGTAGTATAGACCCTTGGCACAGGCGGGGTGCGCGGGGCGGGAGTGGAGCGCTGCCGACGGCAGCCCCTGTCTGTGACAATGGCGGCGATACGGTGGGCGGGAAGACAATCACATATAAGCCCATTCTACGAACCGGGAAGTGGGGTCGGTGGTACTCTACGGTCATTCGCAGGGGCGGGCCGGGGGGGAGCGTCTGATATCGCACCGGACCGCGCGGCCGCGACCCGGCGGCTTCCAGTGCGCTAGTAATAGGGTATTTCAGTGCATCCTGGGGGGGGGGGGGATTAAGAAGTAGAATGAAATCACAGAAAAACGGAACTAGCAGTTGAATGTCGAACCGTCGGGATGTGAGAAATGCGTGACACTCTGTCGTTCGTTTGTTACTTTCAATGAAATCACGTGTATTTCTAATGCCTGAACAAACGGTTCCCATTCAACGGCTGGTTAGGTTTTTGGTGATTCCATTGTATTTCTTACTTCCGGCTCCGGGATTCACTGAAATACCCGAGATACCCTCTTCGGAGGCCTCGCCACTGTATCCACGACCATGATGAATGAAAAGGGCGCGATCTGGAGAGCAGCGGTAAACTGGAGAGTATGGCCTCGCACTCTATGCTGCACCGCAAACACACTTGTAAGCGGGTTGCCTATTGGCCAGGCGCAACGGAGGGCGCCAAGGTGAGCGACGGCAGGCATGCGGGACAGTATACGACGCGCTCCCTCTGGGACACCCTGTATACTGCTCAAGTCCTTTAATGACCTTGTTCTAAACAAAGAGGAAAATAGCCTCGATGTACAGTACTCGACCGGCGACGGAGAACATCCACCACGGTGTGTACTTTGAAAGTAGTCACCTCCCCTCCCCTCTTTTTCCCGGGGCAACTGACGAAAACTCTCAAGGTTTTCATATACAAAATCACAGCCGGGAGCAAGCTTTTCTAAGATGTTGCTGCGGTGGTGTACACCTAGCTTGTCGAGGGTCCACCACGCAAAGGGATGTATGCGGGGCCCGCAGCAGGCCCATGTGTTGCGACGAGAGCTGAGGAGATACCCATTAGCTCGCTCCTGGTTGTGTCGCAGTACAGCGATTTGATACGTGGTGTGCAAGTTTGGCTCTACCCACTCCCGGAGTGCGCGGTGCGTAGGTGGCAGGTGGCTCACAGCATCAACAACTCTAGGAGGCGGCGAGGGCGGGCGAGGGTGCCGCCGTGGGTCGGCTCGGAATCCCGTCCACCTACAGCACACGACAACAAGCCGGCTCTAATAAATTGCCGCGCCTAGGTAGGGGCGGGGATCAGCCGGCCAAATCACCGGCACTGTCAGTCGGGTGGCTGCTGCCCGGCCAGGCCCGGCTAGCACACTGCACCAATGCACACGGTACACCCGTCCTGCCAAAAGAGAGATTACCCGCAACTTCAGCACACACTCACACACACACACACCTTGCGCACACGCACACAAGCGCACCGCCACGCACAAGCACACACACGAACGATCACAAAAGGGGGCATAGGGATGGGGCGGGCGGGGCCATCGAGGCAACGCAGAGGCAACGCCGGAGGCCTTAGCACGGCCCGATGAGTAAAAATAAAAGAGCCTTTTAGTTTGCTGGAATAAAAAGCGGCGTACAACCAACAAACTTCAACGAAAATAA
>NW_026267235.1:308604-309965 GCF_000697945.3 Frankliniella occidentalis
AACAACGTAACTTTGCAGTGTGATTTGTGGGCAGCCCCCCGGGCATATGTAATCAAACCCCGCTCCTCTATCGTGCGGCCCCCGCCCCCCCGAAAAACGGTCCCTTTTACGGGGGGCGTGGTGGGGCGGGGCGAACCAGGACTGACTTTTTGCCTGCTCCGGGCGGGCTCTGTTCTATGCGCACTCCGTACAACATAATGACGCTCAACTACGTTTATGCTTCAAATTCCCGGCCCCTCTGGAGCTGGCAGTCAGGCAAAAGCGCCCTGGCGAGAGAGAAGGGGGGGGGGGGGGGGACTCGCCATGCGCTGCTGCACCGCCGCTAAAGCCGCAACGTGACGTGGGTATGCCTGTACACAGCAGAGTTTGAGAGTTTGGTCGAACAAAACGATCGAACAACCCCAGTAGCCTACTTTCATTCCCTTAAAAGTTAAAAGTTCACGTACTTTCTGTTGAGTTACATATTGAATGCAACTTTTTTCCGTGCTGAAGAAAGAGAGAGACAGAGAGAAGGACGCCGCCCCCACCGAGCCCGAGCAGAGTGTTGCACTCGCCCCTCCGCCCCACCAGACACACCACGCATGGCGTGCAGTTTGATATTGTAATGCACCTATTTAAACGTCAGCCGTCTGCCAGCTCAGCTCACGCACAAGCGTCCGGCAGAGGGAAAGAGGGTGATGGAAGGGGGGGAGGGGGTAACCACTGGTGCTGACGCCGCTCTCCAGCACGAAAGATGAGAGCCGAGAGTACTCACTGCGTACGCGTACGCTCGGTGCCGGCCGTGGTGAGCAACCCTATACCCGGGATCCGCGGTGAGAATGACTCGAACAAGAGTTCAACCATCCGCCTTATGATCAAAAGGAGTATCCATTATCCAGTACAAAAATCCACCAAGCCCACATCGCTCTGCGTAGGTTATTTTTCAGTGTACCACACGGAAAGAAAGAATTTGTTCCCAAAACTAACAATTTTGTTAACATAGTCCAGATAATTTTAAGTTGCAGAAACACACAAATTGCTATATGGGAACCAAAATTTTGCTGCCACAACTAAAGACTCGGTATTGTCCGTGTAGTTAGTACAGAGCATATACGACAAAGTCCGTCCGAGGGGAGGAAATAAAAATTGCCGACTAAATGTCACTGCCCCACTGCCACTGCACCCCCTTTGCAGTCACAGCACAAGATTGGTCAAAGTTAACGAATGGACTCCATCTCCCCTCAAAGATCCTCGGGAGCGTAGCGGATCCTCTTCTCTGCAGCAGCATCAGGAGGGGCGAGGGGCGGCGCCGTGCTGCTGGGGGGCGCTACTCAGATGGCAGCCACATGCGGAAGCGGGGCAGGCGGGGGCGTGGTGGGGCG
>NW_026267235.1:313706-328255 GCF_000697945.3 Frankliniella occidentalis
GGGGGAGTATGTAAGTATGTATGTGTGTGTGAGAGAGTGTATGTGATAGAGCGCGCGCGCGTCCACGTTTCTGTGTGTACAGTGTGTGCACCTGAGAGGCGCTCGCAGGTCTCAGGATGGACAGAAATTTAAAAGGCACCGGAGATGTGCGCGCCGTCTGCCTCAAGGAGCTCTGGCTGGCCCCGCCCAGCCCAGCGCGGATCGGTTGACAAGCCTGAGGGACATGACGTCCATCTTCCAGTGACGGCCTGTCGTCTGGTCCGGAGGCTTTGCGCGGCAGCTAAATCACTCTGCGCAGCGCTGTACGTGCAGGAGCAGGGAGAGTGCATTGGGAATGACATAACCTCTGCCTGCATTCCGCAAGAGGAAAAAAATAATAATAATAATCGTACCTACAGCATAAAATGTTCAAGAAAGACAGGTCGACAAACTTTGATCAGAGTTTCTTATGTTTATATTTGTCGGTGTAGGCTGACAGAGCAGGGACCGGCGGGGGCTGTAAACGCCATTTAAGAGTCAGTGTGAATACCCCAATTAAAGGAGCCCCCAATCACATCCATCAACATGCACGGCAACAGCAACCCCCAGCAACCCCACCAGCGCAGCTATAGGCGACCGACTGTTTCGGGAAATCATAAAAACAAGATGGAGTTGGGTGGGGGCAAAGGGAGGGAAGTCGTTCTGTAACACACAGCCAAAAAAAAAAGGAAACGGAGAAGAAACGCAAATGAGAGGCAGCCAGCTGGTGGCCCAAAAGCCTCCAGTCACGTGTGCCATCACGCACCACCACATTCTCATACTTCCCCAGAAAACGACGACAAATGGGTGGTAATGCGACAACGAGCGGCGGCCAGGTCACGGGACATGTCATGCCTCACGGCAACGAAAATGGATTACTGCTCAGGATGAGAAATTGTGTCCCACTTTTACACTGGAGTCTTCCCACTACTACCCTTTCGCGACGAAACAAAACGGCCAAAAGCTCTGAGAAATGTGATTCGGCACTTCCAGATGTTCCAGTGTTCCACCCACGTAATCACCAAGTGCGTAGACGTAACAAACGTTGCGGTACCCGCGTGCACGCAGCTGACCTCTGCGAGGTTTTTTGGTAATGTTTTTTGTTGTTTTTTTTATGCGGGAGTTGCGACGATATGCAGTCAAAGAAACTCAAAGAAACTCTTATAAAAGTCTAATAAAAGCTGCCAACCTGGTGCTTGGCTGACGACGCCGCTCGTTGCACACGCGTGATCACGCACAGGAGGGCGTGGCCCAAAATCAGAGTGCGTTTACAGAATCACTAACTCCCCCCCCCCCAAAAAAAAAATCAATTTCCTCCCCTCCGAGCCACCCATGAGCATCCGCCACCGCCACTTCACTTCCGTTCGCTCGCTGCTCCTTCGTGCGTCCATATTTTTAGAACGCCCCTTTCTTTCCTTCGTTCGAGTGTTTTCCCTCATATCCTGGCTCCGGGCAGAACCAGTGCAGCTCTGAACATAGTGTAAACAAAGCCCGCCGAGAGTAAACATCTCTGTGCTCCTCCAGCCTGTCGCGCCACACACCGCGCGCCGAGCCGCGCTCAGGCTCGCCAACATCAAAATGCTACGGTGTACCGAAGTCTCATCTGAAACTCGAAAAATTGCGTCAATAGAGATCGAAAAATGTTCTAACGCAGCCACAAGGAGGCAAAACAAATCGGAAGTCAACACAAAGCTTGCCTTAAATTTGGGAGTGGAGCATAAATGACAAAATTTTGATAGGCAAATGGGCACGGCCTGAATATTCACTCACATACTGAACCGGCGTGGTGCTGCCACCGTCCCGCCTCGCCCCGTTCACCTCACTTATTACGAGGTCGGGGGCCCGGCGGTTCGGTAAGCTTTCGCTCACCCTCCGCCCCACAACAAGCTCCTAACACACTGGGTCCACAACCGTCCCGTCGAGTCCAGGTTCGGCCCGCTCCGGGCCACAAAGGGCTGCTGGGCAGGCGGTGGGCCAGGTGGGGCGGGGTCCTCTTGTACACAGGGCTCTAGGCCAGGGCCGGGGACACAATGCGGCTCCAGCGGTAGCGAGCGAGAGCGGCACACACGGGACCGCGGAAAAATATTTGTTGTACCCAATGGCTATTTACTTTCCAAAATCGGTTCCAAAAAAGCACTTTTGAAATTGCGCCCGAATGACACCTGCTTCACGCAGACGGGAAAATAAGAGACCGTTGTGGTGATCTCGCGCGATCTACTCTGCTGTAGGGTTTTGAATTCGATAGCTGGACTTGAGAACCTGATACGCACAACCAGGAGTTGGTTGTCACGACCGAGCGATATGTATCGCGTGTAACCGTGAATACGCAGCAGTGTTTCGGGTTTGCCTACTCTTGACACCCGTAAGGGACCATATGGCCCCCTGCGGCCATATTAAGTATGCAATCAACACTGCTATGCGTGATCACTGTTACACCCGGTACGAATAAACCAGAGTCCAATCTCATTATAGTGTGGTCGTGACAACCAAACACCTGGCTGTGGACATAGGATTGCCGATGTTAGCTATCGAATTGAGCCTTTATCGAACAGAGTTGACCACCACAATAAAGTTCTTTTTTTTTTTTTTCTCGTGAATACGCATTGTCTGATTTAAACGGTTTTAAGTTAAGAGTATGACTTACAAATTTCCAAAGCTTGGAAAAAGTTACGAAGGCTTCGAGACTGATTGCCACACAAATGAAATAGTCATTGAGGGTATTACCCCGTTCATGACAAATTTGGTGGAAGAAGATGTAAAATATATAAGTAATGCTGCTTCGTTCGCCTTGCTGATCTAATAAGCACAAGCGCCAACACCTCACCTCCTCGGGGTGCGTGCCTCGGCACTATAACTCACTCTGGAATGATTGATTGGCTGAGCGAGGTGTAGCGAAGGGGAAGGGAGGGGGCGGAAGAGGGTGACCCCCCCCCCCAATCAACGGCAGCGGGGGCAGCTGGCAGCCACCTTGCCTTATTGTCCTCACGATACACGTGACACTCCAACACATGTTTAAAATAATGAACATGAAAACGAGAATCCCGAATCTAAGTTCACCGATAACACATTTTACTCGAAATATTACGTTAATATGTATTACATTATTCTTACAAATAACCAATATTAACAGTAATACGCCCTGCACTATTTCTTAGTACAAGCCAAAAGGGAGCTGAAGACCGATTGGTTATGTACAGATCTGAAATCGTATAATGTTACAAATTTAACTTGTACTATGCGCAAAGGAAATGTCAACGAAAGGACTTGTGTATCACATCAGCTTTATTGCAAGTGGAAGCAGAGTTGCCGTCATTTGCGTCTGTGGCTTCCCTCTTTCAATAGCGACGTCTCGAATTAGAGTTAGACTTTCAGGGTAAAAGGCAGACCTTTCAGCATTACTGCGACGCGCTGAGGGAGCACGACCAGCTCCTGCTCCGCTGCGCCCGCCAAATGTTCCTGGAAAACCGAATTGTCCGCGACCCCGTCCGCGAGTGGCGTCCTCAAGACCCGGCGGGTAAAGTACCCATGGAAGAAGGACTACAAGTAAGAGAAATGTGCATACACGGTAGAACAAATGATTTCTCGATGCTGCTCTCAGAAAACCGTTTTCTCAGCGGAACAAAATAGCAGCAAGTGTCAATAAAGCCAACAAAATTGTAAGTCCGTCAACCAAACTTAGTTCAAAATTTCTGATTTTACGTTCTTTTGGCATCTCGAAGTAAATTTTGTTCCGTACCACCGTTTTTTTGGTGTGAGGGCTGTTAGGACAAAATATCATGCATTTTCAACATGTGTTCGTTTGGTTGGTTATAACACAGAAACAGCGACACAAGCCGCAATTTGTATCCATTGTGTCAGAACAAATAGTCACGTCAGATTGCGAAGGTTCCTATACAACCTACTGTATAACCTTGCTTGCTGGCGGCGACATGCCTAAATATAATAACGACCCTCCCTCTCTCCGAGACAAAGCCACGAGTTGCGTCGTCAATGCCCATTTAGATGTAACATGTTAAAATTAGCCCGCCCCCATAAAACGTTGTGCAACCCTGTGCCGTGCGGGACTGTACGAACGCACCTCGTCCTTCACCAGCTCACCCTAAGATCCGACAGAAAACTCCCACCCCCGTCCTTAACTTCGTCCAGCTGCAATAATTTAAAATCAGTTTGCAATCTGAGAATGTCGTAAACAATTCTGTGGAGCAGCGAGCAGCGGCTCCTTCGGCACCACACGGGGGATGGGGGATGGGCGTTAGGTAACGGAATAAGGGGTGGTGGTTGGGACAATGAAAAATACTACAATGCCGCTGAATAGAGTGGGCATACAGTCCGATTAACCTCTGAAACAAAAGGGCCCCGTTGCCTCGAAGCTGGGCCTCGCCCAAAGTGCCAACAAAAAAAATAATAAAAGAAAATCGCAAATTCACGAAAAAATACTTTTTAACTGACCTATTTAGAAACAACACTTTCTAAGAGTTTGGACATCAAACCAAGTGGGCCGAGTAGCAATTCCAACTCGCAGCAGGTGGAACAGAAACGCGAGAGCTGACGTGCATCCACGGCAACGGGCTGAGTGAATACACGGTGATTTGAATGGACATCAAAACCAGGCGCTCCTGCAAGTGAACGGGTTGTCAATGTTGAAACAGTTGAGTCGTGGACATGGAGGAAAATTAACTTCGCTACTATAGATAGCTGACAGGTATTGTTTTGCCCGCAGGTTACGTAGCGTCACAGTGAAAAGAATAATCAGAAAACATTGCCATGGCAGAGCTGATCTTTCAGTTAGCGCACGGGAAAAAATTTCGTTATCGTTATCAGAAGTTAATTACTACGACCAGAATTTCTAGTAGCTTGGGGCACGATCTACTTTCTGACTGTAAGAACCAAACTGCTTCGAGTAGTCACTACTTAGTTGCAACAAAGCGGAGAGTTCACTGTATGCTTAACTAAATACTTCGCAGCGTTACACACGCACAATTTTCGTTCTTTGTATTGCGAAGCGATTGTTTGTAAGGCTTGAATGATTCTTACGAACAATGGTTTGCATTACAAACTATTTGATAATAAGATTACGAACAATTAGTTCGTAAGCATTTTGCCTTGTTTCAAGACTACCATTTTCTGGGTGTATGTGAACCAATGTACCGCGTATGTGTATGTCCGAACATACGCGGTACATAGTGGTCACCATCCGTGTACAATTCGTGTGGTGTATATTTTCGGCCACATGTACAGGTATCAGTATACGGCGGTGAAAAGTTTCGTCGTAAATTTACAAAAAAATTGTAAACTCGAATTATAATTTAGGGTGTAAATTTACGACAGCACATTTTTTTAATTGCCAAGTGATTTAAAGTCGATACATACTGCATGTATTTTTACGATTACAAATTGTAATTTTACAACTTGCGTCAATGAAAATTTTCCTGTAAACCTACCTACTTTTTTCACGGTGTACGGGGCCGTTTTCACGGGCTCGCTTCTGAGTCAGTTTGATTTTAGCAACCAACTGCTCTGTGGAAGCTGACTTAGTTGTAGGAATCAGCCATGGTCTACCAATAAGCGATTATTTGTACTCGGACAAGTTACGCAGCTGTTATAGTCAGAACCAACATGCCCGTCACACGCAACCCAGTTGCACCCAACCAAGCGATTCGCTACGTTGAACCCTTTTTTTCCGAGCGTTTATAGATGGAAATCTCAGGGTGCGGTTTACGAAGAAAGTGGGGCGCAAGCTTATGAATTCTAGTGAGTCCACTTTCAAGTGGTTTTCGGCTGATAACTAGGCTTTTAGAAAGTCCTTTTCGAGGGTACCCCTCGGTGCTAAATCGGCACTGGACACCATATAGGCTGCTCGTTAGCCTGTCCGAAATTGGAGGTCGAAGTGACGAATTGAGGAGGTTCGGGCTCTAAATGATAGAGGACATTAAACGATGATTTTCTGTCGTTGTCCGAGGTCCGTGCGACAACGTTTAGGGGTCGCGCCACTCGATTTTCAAAACGCCCCCGAGAGCGCGGGAAAATGGCTCACTTCCCGAGGCGAAGAAATAAGTCACACAAGTCACTGAGGGTAAGACGCCGAGAGCGCCCGTGCGTTGGGGATGGGGATTTAGTCACAGGAATCACTCCACGCGGACGATCTGGCACTCCAGTGACTCGTTGGTGACTCGAGTGATTCGTTTTTCGTGCCAGGTAGGGCTCCTTCCCCCCTCCCCTCCCCCTCCCACAGCCCCCTTCTCAGGTCAGGTACAGGTACACAGTCAACAGAAACACAAAGTAATATAAATTGCATGGCATTTAATTATACAATATTTGGCAAATATACATGAAAATACATCTGAAATACGATTAAAGAACAAAAAACGAATGGCCATAACAATATTAAATACAAGCATACATATTTTTATGAAATAAATACAGTTAAAAAAATAAGATAGATACAAAAATTAATTTAAGTCAGATTTGGACTTGTTACAATTTTAAATAACTATATGTAACTAAAACTAATGGCCATCATAATAATGTAACATAGAATACATAATTTTGCAGAAAGAAATAAATAAATTTAAAATACTTGACTAGCACCAAAAGTTAATGCATTTAAATCAAATTTGGGTTGTTCACAACTTGTAGAGCTATAGTCATTGGATCTGGAAAAAGAAAGTGAAATAATTGAATTGCAAAGTCAACGTGTATGGCTACTTTGGAGAAACGCTTCCTTTTTACTCAAACACAAGGAAGTAATTCATTCGATGCGCTGGTATGAAAGAAATTGTCTCAAATGTCCCAAAGTTTATGACACTCAGTAAATATATAGGTCCCACAATGCCCAAGAACATCTCGTGAGTAAACGAAACTTGCCTTGCGAGTACTGCTCTACACTCTGAATGCCCTCACTATTCGCCACGTAAGGAGAACCTGAAAACAAGGTAAAAAATAAGAATGCGTCTGAAATATGTCTTTTTGTAATAGCTTATAAGTACAGAATATTTTACCTGCTGTTGGAGCGTAGTCATAGACATGGGATCCTTCTTGAGGTAGATGCGAATAGTAGGCTGCAAGTACAAAGAATTAAATTAGTATCTTCTAATAATTATCAACCACCTATAATGCTCATGAAACAATATCAATAACTTGCCTGGTAATTGTGAAACTTGATTGGGACTATAATTGTGGGGCAGCCTCTGGGCACCCTGACCACTTGACACAACAGGAGATCCTGGGGACAAAGTAACAAGTTAGAGAACAACTATAACTTTTCATCGTACATAATTTTCCTTGAGTAGAGCATCTTTTTACCTCCTCTATGACTGTAAGAGTGAGGGACCCTGTGAGGTGCTTGTTGGTAATATGGGTTATACTGGCCTGCAAACAAAATAAAGTATGAATATTAAACACAAATTTGGTTTACTACGTATCTATCAGCAGTAGGAAGGCCTTACATCACAGTTAAGCGGGCTTTCATTGGCTATACAGCATTTTTGGTAGATTTGTCAATAAAATTAGTTTCTCTGCCACAGTAGGTCTACAGATGTAATATGACGGTATATTTTTCATCAAATGGAATGGTTGAACACATTTATAATATCAGAATGCCATAAACAAAAGTTTACAGATGTCTCAAGAGACTTTAAACCTTAAAAGTGAGAAACCACATAAAATTATAAGTACACATTGATTTTAACATCTGTAAACTTCATGGCAGTATAATACAAATGTGTTAAGCTATTTCTTTTAATAAAAATTTACCCCCAGATTACATCTCTAGACCCACAGTAGCTCAGAAACTAATTTATTTACAAATCCACTGAAACTGCTTTTTGGCTATAAAAGCTGCCCACTACGCACCAAGTTTCTTACTTGTTCTCATGTACTTTTTATCGGAGTCCAAGGGCTTCAGATCAAGTAAATTATTTTATCACTGTGTTGCTGGTTCCTACTAGACTTGTTTAAATAAGGACACATTAACACTATAATAAAATTATTTACTTAATCTGAATCCCTTGGGCTCTGAAAATAAATAGATACAAGTGAACAAGTTGAAAACTAAGTGATGCTCTGCAAAGTCCCTTCAGCCAACTCACCTGCTGCTGAAATAACCTGGCCAGGCCTCATTTGTTTAGTAAAACCTTGGTGAAAGTCTGTGGCCTGGCTCTGGATATGTGGTCCTGCAAACACAGACCCAAAATTTAACAGATGACAACAGTTTCTGTAGAGATGAAATGTAAGTGGTCAATTGCTTACCTTCAGAAGTGCTAGAGTGTAGATACCCGTCAGAAATTTTCCTTTTTCCTACCAAAACAGGTTGAAGGAATTTACGTTCTAACAGCTGTCTATTTTCTCCCACAACTCTTTTTCCATGACATTCTGAAAGAAAACATGGTTAGTAAGTATATTTAATGAGCATTAAGCAATCCCAAGTAAAAACTCAACAATATTTCCCTAATGTGTTCTTACTTTGCTGTAGTTTCTCACGTATAGGGGTTTCATCTAGTAAATCTTCATCATCTGTAAAAGTAACATAAATCAATTCAAATAAATTTAAAAGGGGCAGAAATCTACTTTTTAAATTATTTTTGAACTTTATGAGTTCTCTTTTTAGTAAAACCCATGTATTTAATGGAAACAACTGTAAAGAGAATCTGCACATTTAAAATTGGCTTACTGTTCTTTGAAATATAATTATCGTCCCAAATAATATAAATACACTAGAATAAAAAGTAACCGCACATACCCATTGAGGAGGTTCGCCGCAGTTCCCCAGTGTGATTCTCAGATTCAGAAGAAATGTCTTCATATTCATCTCCATCATCAGATTCTGAGTCACTGCCCTTGCCTGAGAAACAAGATACAGAACATGCGGGAACTGTTACAATCCTTCATCTTTAATCAGATCAATCATGATAGTATGCCACTTAGTGTACCCCACCTTTAGCTTGCTTTTGGTTGCCTTTAGATTGCTTTTGGTTGCCTTTAGATTGCTTTTGGTTGCCTTTAGATTGTTTTTTGTTGCCTTTAGACTGCTTTTTGGCCACAACTGCACCTGTGCAATACAAAAATAAATTATAGTAGTGGTCAAGAATCTTTGCTAATTTTTAAGGAGTAACCGTACCATTTTCCCTTGCTGCAGTTCTATTCTTCGACATATTCTTCCGACCTTGACGGATGACATTTATATTTCTGTTGAATGCTGGTACTCGGTTCTCCAAACTGCGGAAATTCTCAAAGTGGTGTAAACAGTAGTCTGAAAGAAATAAAAAAGTACCCAGGATAAGGAAACTATTCAGGAGACAGAGCATACTTTTTGGTGTTGCAAGAGAAATTGTGAAATCATTTGATGTATACCTAACAGACTATTGTACAAATCTCCGTCTATTCCTGTAGTTCGTCTTTGGCCTTTTGCAGTTAGGTACAGCATTCTATTGCCATAGAGCCTGTTCAGGACTTCAGAGACGTAAATCTGCCAACTATTTTTCTTTTTGCCTTTCTTATTTTCCACATCTGCATGAATTGCACGGTATGACATGAACGGTACGAAAAACTTTCCATTGCCAAAGAGGTCAGTCTGGAACAAGAAAAGAGACAATTACACCATTGGGGAGGAGTTGCGGCTTCTGTTAAAGACAAAAAAGTAATACTGAAATTGTAATCTAGTTCAGAAAAAGATGCTTTGTCAGTCAGCAGACAACACAAAATTATTACAGGACTAAAATTTCAAGAGAATTGCATTTAATTCTAAAGAAAAGAAATTTTATATAGCCAGTTTTGGCTTGCAAAAAAAGATGACTTACGTCACACTGTTTGCTTTGCTTCAGGAAGTGTTCTGGCAACTGAAATTGAAAATTGCGTTATGAGAGAGTTGCAGTACACAGGTAACCTCAGAGAATTGACAGGGTTCATCAAAATAGTACTCACGGTTACATTCTTTTCTTGTTCAGACTCAAGAGAGCGTAATATGTTCTGGAGAACACTGTGCAACCAGTCTACCTGTGCACATTGGCTCGAGTCATGTAAAGAGCTGGCCGCTGGAACAAGTGCCTCCAAGAACACTTTCACTTCAGGGGTTACTGAAAACATAAGATAAAAAATAAAGTTGTTTAGCTAATCGTGCATGGATTTATTTTTAAACATTAAAAATAGGAGTGTGATTACATACCCAGATGGGAGACACTCGGAAGCAGTGATGCTGTAACATCATTTACCGACAGGTCTTTCGAACAGCCTGCAGGGGTTACTGAAAACATAACATAAAAAATTAAGCTGTTTAAATTATTGTGCATGGATTCATTACTAAACACTACCCATAAGAGTGTGATTACATACCCAGACGAGAGTCACTTTGAAGCTGTGATGCAGTACCACCATTCTGTGGCAGGTTTCCTGAACAGCCTGGAGCAGAAGCAGTGTTGAACACTGAAATACCTAAAAGCGAAGTGTCCAATGTCCTCTGATGCTCCTTGGCAGCCACAGTAATTGCCCGAGATTGTTTTGCAAGATGTCTTTTAACTGCCAGGAGTTCCTCTGGAAATCGTTTCTGATTAGGGGGGACTATTTCTCCTTTTTCATCAACATCTATAGTTTGCAAAACGTTCAGGTCATCTGAAAAATGGAGATGGTTTAAATATACTCCACAAGGAGACAAAGGTTAGAGTATACAACACTCCAGGCTGCAACACCGAAGTTGAGTCGGGTGCACAGCGAGCAAAATACTTACGATCTATTTGGAGAATGACGCCATCATAAAAAGTAAATTTTTTCGTATCGTCATCCCTATATTTTATTCTCACTCTGTCGTTCACCTTAGCTGCACTGCCATAGCCATCGGGAATTCGTTTCTGATGAAGAACATCACTCTCGGGACGACCATTCCGGCCATGCTTGAAGAACACCAAGAAATATCTTGTTGACGAACTTTTCTTCATTTTTAAAGCAATGATGTTTTCTACAACTTCGGTTCGAAAGTTAATCCGAAAAAAAGGCGACTGCAACAGACCAAAATCAAAGCACGAGGAGAAATAACATAAACACGAGCACGAGGGCAGCAGAAGCAGTGTGAGTAAACAGACAGGGCGGAACAGGAAGGCTGTCGCTTCTTGTTCTTCTTCCAAACTCGAATTCGGAATAAATCGAACTGAAATAAGTAAACACGTAAAAACTAAAATTTTGGGACGGCACATGATATCTTCTTAACATTTAGAAGTGTTTAACTCTTTTTTTAACCTCTATTTATTATCAATGTCATAACGTGAACAAGATGGCGAAGTGACATCGGGACGTCTCTTAGCCATTTCTCCTCCCCCTCCCTTCCTCCCCTCCTCCCCTCCCACTCCCCCTCGTCTCAGTTATTGTTGACAGTCGCGTCGTCTGCGACTCCCGCACATTTTCTTCCAACTATTCTCAATAATATTACGTGTTGTTCGTAACACAGTATGGGTAAAACAAATCGAGGTTATGACGAATTAAAAAAGTCGGCGCGGGCGAACCTTCGACGAGGATGGCGACAGAATGGGGATGCTGACATTGCCGCTGCCGGCGCAAATTACCCTGGAAACGAGAGGTTAAGTGGAACTCCTGCTTTTGTGTGTGTCCGTCTTCATTGACGCCTTTTTAAAATTATTGCGTTGCATTTGCAGGAATAACAACGAGCTGGTGGAAAACCAAGACGTCGGAGAGATAGTTGTGAATGTCCAGGGGGAGGGGGAGGTGCAAAATGAAGTTGGCCGTAGACGGGGCCAGAACGAACCCGAGCCTAGGCCCCCTACACCACCTAGACAAGAGGAGCACTATCATCCCCAAGGGGGAGGCGAGGAGATAGAGGACGATATGCCCGTGCCAAATGCACACAACCAGGAAGATGACAATGGCCATGAAGATGATCAAGATGAGGAAGAGATTTATGATGATGATGATGAGGGTCCTGATGATCTACAAGTGGATCCAAATAGCCCACTCTATGACAATTCTACTATCAGCTATGGAGAAAGTAATGCCATGGTTTTAAGTCTAATGCTCAATCACAATCTTACAGGTTCCTGTGTCGCAGATTTGCTGCAGATTATTAACTTCCACTGTCCTGGTCAAGGACTTCGCCGTCTGTCATACTACAAGTTTCGGAGGTTCACTGCATGCAATAGAGTTCGTTCAAAGAAGAATTTCTACTGCTCCAATTGTCTGACAGGTTTGGAAAATGCAGGTGCAATGTGTAATGTGTGCAACGCTCACAGAGGAAAGTCTCATTTTGTACAGCTTTCAATAACATCACAGCTGCAGTCGATGTACAAACGTAATTTGTTTCATCATGCGCTTACTCAAAGGTTAGCTCGAGAACAGCCTGGACCTGATTGTGTTGCAGATATTTATGATGGCAGTGTCTATCAAGAGCATATGGGTGAGGGAGGCTTTTTAACCAATAACAATAATATATCTCTAACTTGGTATACAGATGGAGTGCCAGTTTTCAAATCAAAAAATTACAGTATTTGGCCTTTTATGTTTATAATAAATGAACTGCCGTACAAAATGAGATTTCAAAGGGAAAATGTTTTGATGGCAGGTTTATGGTTTGGTCCGCAAAAGCCCTCTGCTAACATGTTTATGAGATCATTCTTACCAGAATTAAGGAGACTTTTTGATCATGGTGTACGAGTGAGAGTTGGGGATTTAAATAGAGACTTCATAACTGTCAGAGCACTGGTAATTGCAGGGGTTTGTGATACTCCAGCCAAAAGTAACTTTTTAAATGTTGCTGGGCACAGTGGCTTCTATGGGTGTCCAGTCTGTGAAATACAAGGGCGGTCATTAATGATGACTGTAAATGAAGATAATGAGGAGGTTGTAGTGGAAGCAGGAGAGGGCCAAGGAGGTGAGGCTGGTGGGGAGGGAGAGGGAGAAGAAGAATTGGAGGGGGAGGGGCAACGGCGTAGGAGAAATAAAAGATATCATGTTTTCCCATACCAAGAGCATCTCACTCTGCGTACCACTGCTCGGTTTGAGAATGCTGCCAGGCGGGCGCTTCAAACTGGTCAAAGTGTTAATGGGGTGAAAGGGCCAACTGCCCTTCGTGTGTTTATGCCTGATTTCTTAAAGGGAACTGCAGTAGATCCAATGCATTTAGTGACAGGAGTTGTGAAAAAGCTCTTGATGCTTCACTTCAGTCCAGAGTGTCACGGTAAGGAATTCTCTCTACGATTAGTTATGGCAGCACTTGACGCAAAATTGAAAAACATCAAGGCTCCAAAGTTTATTCATAGAAAGCCTGAATCTCTTGAAGACTATCACCGTTGGAAAGCATCACAATTGATGTGTTGGCTTTTGTATTACTCTATACCAATTTACAAAAATAACATGCCTCTAGAGTATTATTATCATTATTTGAAGTTTGTTGCTGCAATATCGCTCCTAGGAGCAGATACAGTATCCACACAAAATATTCTGAAGGCAGAGAGGCTTTTGAAAGAATTTGTTAGAGATTTTGAAGGTCTTTATCACTTAAAATATTGCAGTATTAATATTCATCTCCTCCTCCACTTAGCTGACTGTGTCCGTCACCTAGGGCCTTTGTGGGTATTTACATGCTTCCCCTTGGAGAACTTAAATGGTCTGATTGTGGGAAACATTCATGGAAAAACCTCAGTTGACAGTCAAGTCTGTAATACATTTTGGCAAGTAGTATGTCAGCACCAGTTCCTGAGTACTGTTCGGGAGGGTGAAATGAAGGACTTCATATTAAAAAGAAAGCGCTCAGTCAAGATTAATGAACAGATAGCGAGAGGCTGTTATAGTGTTGGGGATTACAAAAGGTTTAATGGTGAACGCAGAGAAATTGTCCAACTCTTACAGGCTTCAAATTTAAATATACGTAATACTGTCATTTACTTCAGGCTTCTGAAGGGTAGTATGATCTATGCATGTGAGAGGTATGAACGTGATTTGGCCAGTAATTCTTCATATGTTGCATATGATCGTGATGGCCAGAAACGTTTTGGGTGTGTGGAAATGTTTCTGCATGTGTCTGTGTGCCACTGTCCTGGTGATTGTGAGTGTGTACATGGGCATTTTGCAATCATCAGAGAGGCTCGCAAAGCTGAAAGTATCCGAATCCTTTATCACCACAATTTTGAACTTCCTCACATCCGCAGGTATGTGGAAACTGCAAGACTCTATGTTGTTCCTGTATTAAATTTGAAAACTGTCTGTGTTCGTATAATAGCTCATAATGATGATTTGTATTTAGCAGAACCCATTAATTCATATGAAGTTGAGTAGTGAACAGTCTCAATCATTATTATTACAAGTAGCTGAGTTTGTTTACATATTTTGCCATTGCTCAGTTTATTGATAAGAAATGATTTCAGGTTCTGATTTTCAACTAAGTTTGCTACTTCTTTTAGCCTAGCTTGAAGCCAAGCTTGTTGTGACTGCTAAGTTCGCAGCAAACTTTTTTGCGAACATTTTGGACCTGAAACTTAGCTTTTGTCCGATAGTAGAGTAGAGTACAATACTTCCTTGTATTTGTACTCTGCCAATTA
>NW_026267235.1:330820-337438 GCF_000697945.3 Frankliniella occidentalis
CCGCATTACATGCGTGTATGCAGGTTTTGCCTAGTAATCGGGCTGAGGTCCCCTCAGGCGTGTTTTTTAGATTTTCAACCGTGTTCCAGTTTGCGCATTTTTACAGGCGATACTGTTATCGAAGGGGTATTAGGTGCCCTTTAAGTCTGCGAAGAAAAAATCGCAACTTTTGCGGACTTCAAACGGCGAGCGCAAGTGACGCGGAACGAGACACTTAGGCCCCCGGCGTCCACGGGGTGGTGGTGGTGACCAGTTGCACTTGCCGGATGTAAAGTAGAACCCCCTAGGTCTCAGCTCAAGCCCTCATCGACACCTCCGGTGGCGCGCAGTGCGCACAGCGGGCCCAACAAGAAGTGAGCCATTTTCCCGCGCTCTCGGGGGCGTTTTGAAAATCGAGTGGCGCGACCCCTAAACGTTGTCGCACGGACTTCGGACAACGACAGAAAATCATCGTTTAATGTCCTCTATCATTTAGCGTCCGAACCTCGAAAACTTTTTTTCCGTCGGACAGGCTACTGCTCGTGCTCGGGCCCTTGACAAGTAGTATTTCTAGTCGAGAAATGTTAAAATCTAGCCACAACCTCTGAAATATTAAAATGAGCTCGTATAGGGAAATCAGCGCGGAAATGAACACAGTCTGTGTCTGGCCAGCACTGCCGAGCGAACGTAAAAACGTCACATTTATCGCCTAATTAAACCATCATTACCTACGCTCCAGAAGGTGCGTTTATCCCTCCTCTGCGCACTCCCCACCCCGTAACTCGACAAAAGCGGGCTCATTACTTTTCAGGTGAGGAGGCTCACGCTTCACGCTCGTAGAGGTTTGTGAAATAACGAGGTAGACGCACGCTAGAACAGTGTACAACTAGGTTAAATGTGCGTCTACCATTTGCGTGCAGCCGCATTAAGTCCGAAAAAACATTTTAGAAGGGGTATGTAAGTTTTGAGCTTGGGCGCGTCGTGCTACTGTCGCGGGTAGAACGAAGCACCTATACTCCCCGCCGCAGGCAAGCCTACGGTCGGCTGCGATATCGTCGCGATGTCCCCGCCACAAAACATGCCCCCGACACGACACCCGACAACGGAAGCGAGAAGCGAGTGACTCAGACCAGCAGAGCGACGAAGACATAGTTGCCCGTGGCGTGATTTTAGAAGGGAAAAGGGAGGTCCACGGGGGATTTTAATTCGTCAATTTCGTTTTTTTTGAAAAAATGTATCTGAACGAAATAAATGCTGTACTGTCGTGACAAAGAGATCAAGGCAGGACACCTAAGGAGGGCGTTCCGCCGCGGGACGGCCGCGAACGCGACTCAGCGATAAGACACGAGATCTGATTTAAGCCTCATCATGATCAAGTAATCAATCTCTCAGAACGCGTACTGCAGGCATCGAATCATGACCCCCCACCCCCACCCCCGGAGAAAGAAGAGAAATATCTCTCCTTAAATACGAAATGCAACAAAGCGTTTCAAATTTACAGACCATAAAGCGAAACAATTTCTGGCTCACCCTAGAAACTGCACTCTTAAGTCCTTAAAGAAAGATTTGGAGTGTCTTTGTTAGTAGCCCAAAACTACTATCACCACTAACGCCGCGGAAACACACAAAAAAGAAAATCAGTTGTCCGAACTAATAAATTAGGTAATTTTGGGGTAAACAAGAAATTCCCTCTGACAGCTAATAGTTCGTTGCCTTGTTCAAGAGTTCGTTGCCACAGCGAAGCTGTCGCTGCAGGAGCTGACCGGTTTGTTCTGACAACTAATTGGGTGATTCGCTCAGAACAACCGGTTCGCTCCTGCAGCAACAGATTCGCTGTGGCAACGAACTATTAGCTGTCAGAGGGAATTTCTTGTTTACCCCAAAATTACCTAATTTATTAGTTCTGACAACTGATTTGATGCCACAGCGAATTAGGGAGGTAACCAAGCAGGCTAAAAAGGATTTTGGCACCTGGAAGTTTTCGTGACTTCACAGGTAAAGCAAAAGTACAAAGTCGTGCCTTTCCTGAGGCACTAAACACATTTTCAGTTTAATGCCTTTGTTTTTCTAGTGTTTTTCTTAAGGGGGAAATGTTAAATACCGAGTTGTTTACAATGTCAAGAAACACCCTCTGTCAGTGGGTTTAATAAAGTGTGCTACACCCCACAACGAATATTTAGCCAATTGCCAAAGGACTGCGCGACCGGTTTATACACCGTGATGAGTGGCACTGCCCCACCGACGGGCACAGAGAAGAGCTCACATCTCTGGATAGGACTGCACACGCGCGCATAACACAACCCTTCCCAATCGCATTTTGTCGAGGCTTGGCTCGGCCAGAACAGTATTCGGGTCAGGCCCCAACGCATTCCGCATGCCGCACGTGTTTGTTGGGAAGAGGCATTTGAGCCCAATAAACAATTGCGCGATTGTACAGAATTTTGTTTTGCCCATACTTTTTTCATGCATTTATGCAAAAGGACACAGTGATGTCTGAAGGGTACAACAGGTAAATTATTAGCATCGAGACCATAAATTCACTGTAAAAGTAGAGTGACCTTTCTTTCCAGAATAGAGCGACGCATAGGCTTCATCGCTCTGTTAGAGCGATTTTTGCGAAATGCCTCAACATGAGTCTTCTTCGTAACAGAAAATGTCGCAGAAACGACTCTAAACGAGCGACGTTTGCGAAAATGACTCAAAATGAGTCTTATTCATAACCAAAAATGTCGCGAAAGTTACTTAAAACGAGCGATGTAATTAATATCGCTCTCCCAAGAATCGTCAAATTGGATTCACAATATCGCTCTATTTGCATCGTAGTTGGTCACTCCTTTACTTGTAGTGTTGTTTCGTACGGCCCAAGAAGAAAATATATAATATTTTGCACATGCAGAGACCGGGGGTTTGTGGGTGGCCCTACACGCATCAGTGGATTCTACGTCACAAACATATCAATAGGAACATAGGTTGCCCAGCCAGGGCCTTATTGTGGTCCGCTCCTGAGCTCCCCGGCTGGCGGAGCACACTGTTAAACTGATTCGTCATGTGACGAATAATATTGTGACGAATAGTTCGTCAAGGGTTGAGATGAACCAATCGTCATGGTGACGAACAATTCGTCAACTTATTGGTATTCGTATATCGAGATAAATGAAACTTTCGTCACGTGACAAAATAACTGTCACACACAGATAGCCTCGGCAGCCGTGTGGTTAAAGGGCGCTTGTTTCCACACCGAGGGTCCCAGGTTCGATTCCCATCGTACCGAATTTCTCTTTTCCAGTTATGTGACAACATACTCATTTCACTAGCTTTTACGATTGAGTTGTCGATAACTCAATCGTAATCACGTGCACGTGACGAAACACCCATCTCAAGGAGTTATTGGTTATTCATCTCGCAAGTTACAAATTTGCATTTTATGATTGGACAAGTTAGATTTTTGCCCACGGAGAGATGCAAATTCGCCATTTTAAACATGCGCGTTTGCATTTAGGCAAGATGTGCACAAACAGGCATGTCTGAAACAACAAAGTTGTCCTTTGAAAGGAGCCTGAAAAGTGAGTGGATTATCAGTGATTACCAAGTCTATGTACACCTGATTACCACAGTTGGGCACCCCTCGAATTATTCATTAGTAAAATTAAAGAGTGAATTTTTCGTAAAGTGCATGACGACTTAAAGTTTTACAGTGCAGTGAGCGCGCCCTCAACAAAACTCGGCCGCCCTAAATCGTTTTATTTCTGCTCTTATTTGCCTCTCTACTCGTTACACCGCAGAAAAGCAGGCATTCTAACACATATAAGTGATTAATATTTAGTTTCAGCATGAAATGCTTTAATGTAAATAATATGCTAAAAACATCCAATGTCATCACCGACATCAGCGCAGAAAAGAGGCTAAGTGTTCAAGATGTTCAGAAAGAGGTTAATTACAACTGCGGCTTACACGCGTGCATCATCGATGTAATCCAAGGGAAATTGTTTGTAAACAAAAGGAGGCGAAGCTTTAGAGGACGAGGTGACGCTGCATGTCTTCATCAAAGAGGGTGGGGGGAGAGGGGGCATTTTGTGGAGACATGGACATGTCTGTCTACCTCCTTTAACACATGTGGTTGCTCCCATGTTAAATCATAGGCACCAAAAGTGAGCCGCAGGGGAATGTGTTCATATAAAATTGCGTCTAGACCGCCTCTTAAAGACTGCAAAAAGAAGGGTGGGGACTCTCCTCTCATCCCCCCTATCCCTTGACAGATTTGTTGCCGCTCTATTTGTCAGTACAGTAATTATGCGAGGTTTTTAAGCAGCAGCATTAATTTTAATTGTGTCGTTTTCACGTGACATAGGTACGCCTCTTTTGCACTGAGCCCCTGAGGGCAGAGCGGTGCCAAAGGATGTCACGTTCTAAAGAATGTCACATGATATCATGAATCAGAATATATTTTCTGAATAATATGACACGATTCACATTATATAGAATAGGACGTCACGCAGTATCTGAATAACAGTGAGCTGAGGATTTTTCCTCAAACCAAGAGAGTTCCTCAAAGTTTCCCCTTTTCCCTCAAAAACCGGTCGGTGGAAACGTTTTTAAGAACGCTGTTCAAGTACCCCACGGTTAGTTCACCGTATGGGCTCTCGAGCGCTTTTCTCGCTCGCCCCCCTCCTCTCCCACTCTCTCTCTGTCTCACACACAATTATTAGAAGCGCAAGTAGAAGCGCGTCGCGCCGCGATAGCATCGACAAATATCGTAGCGGCTTATCGCGCGCACGTCTCTATATTACGCCCCTGTCATAGGCGCGCCGGCCTCTCTTAGGCCCCCTGCCACCTTCTAGTCGAGAGGAGAAAAAAATAATAATAAAAAAATAAAAACACTTGGTCAGCGGCGCAGGCTGTGCCCGGCTATGCTATCGGCCATACGACAATCATCCGGCGATAAAAATCATCCCAGCAGAGCAAAGGTGTCCCGCAGTCACACGGCGTCTCATCTCTCTTCTCTTTGAGGGGGGGCATGACGACTGCTGGAGCGAGCTCGCGAGCTGCACTGGTGTTAATGTGACTTTACTTGGAGACGTGACGCGGCTGCGCGCGGCTGCGTCGTGAGGACCGTGAGGACGGGGCGTGGCGCAGGGGAATGACAGACCCCATCATGAGATTAACGGGCGCGGGCGTTTTATTGTGTAAACACGCGCCGTGTTTAAGTTCCCATCGCGCCCCGGCCCGGCCCGCCGCAGTGCGGGGGCCCCCCTGCGCCTCCTCTTATTTCCGGGAAATGTTGGCCAGTTTGTCATTGTGTGGGATTTTTCTTAAATCGAATCTAACCATTTCCCCAGAAGAAACACAGTGCGAGGGTGAGGAACTGGCCGCGAGCGAGCGAGCAAGCAAGCGAGAGAAAGAGAGAGGGGGGGGGGGGGGGGGGGGGGGGGCAGTGAAGACAAAAGAGAACGGGGAAAGGGCGCGGCCGCCCGAACGCAGCAGCTACATACTGCTGAACTAGTATAGACCTTTTCGACAGTAGTAGAGGTTAGAAACAATATGGAGATTGCAACTTTTTTTCTTTTGAACTGTTTGAAATTTTCGACTTCGTAGCGCAACAACGGACGACTTGTTCCTTTGCGCTACGGAGTCAAAATTTGCTATTCGCGGGTTCAGTGAAAATGTTGCAGGCAACGAAAGTTTTCACCCCCTCTACCCTCTCCTCCCCACTCACCCTACCGTCGAAAAGGTCTATATTCGGACAACCCCACCCAGGCTGCAAGCAGGCAGTGCCAGCAGGGGTGTTTATGAAAATCTGAATATTCGAAGAGTGCATCACTCACTCACGCACCCGAGGCAGCCGGCGCCATAGAGCACGCGGGATGGGCTAGGCGAGCGGCGTACAATAAGCAGCGCTTAGGGGGGCGGGGGGGATTAAAACTTGCCGCCCCTGCGAGCAGCACCGGCGTGCCCTCGGGCTTCCGACTTTATTCATCGGTGCGAGAGAATTGCACAAGAGGACGTTCTCTTCGCGCCACATGGGGGAGAGGGATTGGGGGGGCACAAGTAAAAAAAAAGGGTTGGAAAAGGAAGTTTACTACATTTACCTGCTGGTAAGTTTTCAGCAACTTGTGGTTTATTGTCGGCTTGTTTTCCCGGGTGGTCCCCCGACCCCAACCCTGTTTCAAAATTGTTCCGAGATTATTCCAGGACCGTTCCAACCGTCTGGTCCAGCAGAGAAGAGAGAGGGTGGCGGGACTGTGCTGGCATCCGGATGACTTGCGATAGTTTTGTCCCGATGACGACTCACTCGTGGCGCGGCCTAGCGGCTCTCGTCTTAATCGAGATCGTCATTACGAGAGAAGGGGGGGGGGGGGGGGGGGTGCACAGGGCAGATTTGTGAGTGCGGACTGTAAAGGTTCAAAGGTACATTATCAAATGTCTCCAGGAGGGAGGAGAATAAACAGATATTTTCACGACGCCCAAAAACTCCGAACGGTCCCGGGCTGCGCGGGCAGGCGTCACAACTTCAACAAGGGCTATGCTTGCAGTGCCAGGGATATTCCCGCTGAAATCGATCCGACGGCGGCCGGCCGGAGGATGCAGGTGACAGCGCAGAAGTCGGAGAACACGGAGGAGGAGGAGGAGGAGGAGGAGGAG
>NW_026267235.1:341494-346577 GCF_000697945.3 Frankliniella occidentalis
CGTTGCGTCTCCCGCACGCACGCAGTACATCCTCCATTATGCATCGGTCGCGATGAGAGCGCAGCAAACAAACAAACAAACAAACACGATCGAACAAACCCGGATCGGCTCCAAGTAAATCAGGGCGTATCCGTCACTCGTCCCCGACCCGTCCCAGTCCGGAGTGAGTATAAGGGATTGTCCATTATTGGCAGAGAGGGCTGCCGCAACCAGCTCCTGGTTTTAATAATAATAAAAAAAAACGAGAGGGAAAAAAAGACGAACAAGACGAGCAACCGCGTCGCGCCAACGGAGAGCGGAGGGATGAAGAAAAAGAGAGAGAGCCGGGCTGGCCGATGAGCAATGCGATCTGCGAGCGGCTTGTGGCGTTTAGCAGTAGCGCGGCAGCCGGCCGGGGGCCGTCCGCAAGAAACCAGTGTGGTCAGTCTGCACATGGCGACGGCCGGGGCCGGGCCGGGCTAGTGATCGAAGGCACGCCAGGTAGGCCCTCGAGGGCTCCCTCCCCCGCCCGTATCTCGCCCGCTCTTGAGGTGTCGGTATATCTCTAGATCTCTAGCCGTGCATCAAAGCCGGCGGCTCAGCGGGGCTGCCTACCTGGCGAGCCTGCAGGGGGCGGGGCAGTGCAGTGCAGCGCAGCCAGCGCAGAGCGGCCTCTATCACGCACGCCCCATCACAGTCACTCCGTCAATACCCCATTCTTTAGGTGCGTCGCGACGCGGCGGCAGCTCGGCGCATTCTACGCAGGCACGCCCAGCCAGCAAGGGCAAAAGAACAGGGGGTAGCGTAGCGACACGACAGCGTCCTGCCCGGCACAGCCGCAGCGCGGCTATCTGTTGCTGCTTTTGTTGTTTTGTTCGCCGTGTCCTTCTTCTCTCTCGCCTTTCTCTTTCTCCCTCTCCCCCACACTCCCCCCCTGTCCTCTGAGCCCCAAAGACGCACGGCCGGACGCATCCTGAGGGAAGGCGAAGGAGAGGAAAAGAGGGAAGGACAAGAGAAATGTAAAGGGGGAAGGGGGGGGGGCACACATACAGCCTCCCTCCGAGCACAGGCGACTGGCCGGCCTGCAAGCAGGAGCAACAGGACCATCAGGACAGGGGAATGCAAATCAGGAGTGCCAACACAATAAAGCAAATAAACAACAATCGAGACAAGGGCATTGCCGGCCGGGCGGTTGGTGGAGATGGTGGCACCAACCACCGGCCGCCCGCGAGCCCTCTGTCCTGTGCGTACGGCCCAGGCGGGTGAGGGGATGTATGCAGTAAAAAAGGAATGACAGTACACGAAGTGCGAAATGCCATAATGACAACGCACGTCGGTTTTCACACGGCTGTTCGACGGATAATCATCAGTAAGAAGCGAGGAAAATTGAATGCTAAGAACCTGATAGAAAATAGAGCTGAAACAAAACACTGAAAATGTTGATACTGGTTTGGCAGCAAATGAGTGTGAAAAACCTTTTTAGGGTGATAGCCAAACATACCATCAGTATCAACTGGTCTTTGGACTTTCCGCTTAATATAAAAATATTACACCTGCACCGCCAAAGCCACAGCCCCACAAATACGTACTTCAAAAGTAAACTTTGGTACCCTGATCAAATTTCAGTCTGCCGAACAGATAATCATCCATAACATTTAAAAACTTGTTGTTTGACATAGATCTGATCATCGTACTGTCAACTCTCCAAAGACAAGAACAGGCCAGAGAGGCACAATAGTATAAAAACTCATGTAATTTGGTTGCAAAAAAATTGTTGGCAGATAACAGAAATTCTATTTAACATTTAACAATAGTGGGTCATACCACCTGTTGAATATGAGGCAGGTGCATTTTGAATAAAACGTGAATTTTTCTACACCATTGCAAATGAGAAAATAAGTATGAAATAATTTAAGAATTGTAAACAAACTTTGTAAGCCAACTCTGAAATCTACCCAACTATAATTGATTACAATCGGAATGTTAACGCGGTTGTGGTTAGGTTATGTTCTGCGACTTGAGAAATGCAGGGAAAAGATTGTTAAAAGTACTGTGCTAAGACATCCAGAGTCAACCCTTAAACATCAATTTTTTAAAGACATAAAAGCGAACTTATCTTTGAAACCACTCATGGTCATACTGAAATCACGTAATGTCAAATATGTACCATAACAAGGTGCGAACACAGAGACACAGTCGACAAGATACAGTACATACATAATATTCGTACTTACCACAAGTCGGTATCCACGAAACGGTTTCGTCACAGTTCAATATTGAAACAGGAGTCCGTGGAACGGGTCGAAATGATTATCCAGTTGGCTTAAACCATTCCCATTCGTTGGTTGGGGCTCCACTCTTCCAGGAATTCCTACCTCTGGAGATGTACGTCAACGTCACACAACACGAATTGAATCAGGAACCTGCACAGGACAGCGTCACCAAAAGTGCAAACCGACACACAACACAGAAAATCACCCCGTCAATCCGCACACAACTGTGATGTAAAATTCTTGTTTTGTATTTACATTAAGAACGGATATTTGGAACGGCACAAACAGGTTCACGGAGAGCTGGTCGAGGTCTAGTAGTTTCCGTGCATCAGCCGCTAGGGTGCAGCACAAGCAAGGCAGACCAAAATACTAGGAAGACAAAGGACAAACGAACGACATATCCGGCATTCGTCACTTTCCGCGACCGCGCCTCAGTTCAAACGGTTTCGAACGAACATCCGATACATCAGGCCCATTTTGCGAAAGTAAGAAGAAAAATAACATAGCTGGAGAGTTTCCACAAGATTCGTCTCCCAGAACCTTTCCAGATACCAAATAATCGCAAATTAAACCACTTTCCTTCATTCTTTCCGCATTAGCGAGCCGAGATTGTCATACGGTAATTCTCATAGCAAGAACAAGAACTACAAATGACGCAAGGCATATTGGCGCAAAATTTATTGGAAGATAGGCTCATCTGAAAACCTTATTGCAAAACTGCATAACGGCAATAACTACCTTTGTTCTACTTTTCTTCTGGATATATCCTTCTTAATATCTCCGAACTCCGGCGCAAGCCGCAACTCAACAGTTCGCGCATTGTGTAGTCATTTGTTTTCATACAGTGCTGACATCTATATACAGCAGTATTGTAAAGAGCATTTTAGCTGTGAGAAGGTTGCGACCAAAGTGTTGATTTTAGTGATATTAGCGTAACCAAAGGGCCAAAAGCAGAAGATGAAGGTAATACGCCTGCACCTTTATCAGCGGAGTGATAAATTCATCCCCTAAAGCCTTATTTTTCGTAAAAATCCTTCCTCCAACGCTTAGTTGCGGCCTTTTGTTTGAGTGACAAATATGGCGGATCAGAACAGACGTTTCACCATGACTCTTGTCTCTTGAACCCCTGCATCCCATTCATTCCATTAAACCGGTAATTTTACACAGTATTTGCCCTTTGAAGAATTTGCGAGGGAACCCTACTGGGTACGGCGTGTTGTGTTCAAGATCCATCTGACGAATTGTTTTGATGTCATTGGCTTGTCCCTGTAGAGAGGTCAAAAACGTGGTTCTCTTCGTAAATAATAGGCTCTAAGTGTTATGAATTCTCTTTAAGTGACATTTCCGCACGAGTTGTGTGTTGGATGTACCACATGAATCTTTCAGATCATGTTTTTGATCGCGTTATGTACTACGACTCGTAGTCTTGGGTCTGTTTTTTACAGGGCCTGTTTGACACAGTAGTGGGGATTATTTTTGGTTCATGTCAGTATTTTTTCTTATTCGACTCTTTTGTATCACCATTTGAATAATGTCTCCTCGTAAATCTGATGTAATGATTGGGACATGTTATCTTTATCCGTTTTCTCTTAATCTTCCCCAGATATACCCCTTTCATTCAGTGACATTTCCTTATCAATGGTCAATTTTATATACTATCAGTTTGTTGTTTACAGTATTCTCTAATTTAAAGGAGGGTATTGAATCCTCTTGAGTTTGAATCATCTTCATTCTTGTAAAGTGCTCTCACAATATTATGAAATCAGTATCATGACACATTTCATCTTAGGCCTTTTTGTGTGAATGTCAAGTCATAATTTCAATTAATGTACTTTTGAATTTTACATCTTTCTATTTTGATTATTAGATTTTAGCTGTTTCTTTTTATGTATTGCAGGTGCAGTTACTTACATTTATGTCAAAGTTTAGAGTGTGCTAATAACATAACCCTACCATCATGAAGATAGATAGGAGTCGATTGAAAAAAAGCACTTCCGAAGTGGTATGTTCATTTACTATTCACACTTTTGACACATTGTTAGTATTACAAGATTCTAACTGTTCAACAAACATTTTTATGTCTTACAGCCCATAGAATGCCAAGCGTTAATAGAAAAACTGCGTAGCTGCTCCTCCTCAGAACTGCTGGAGGAGCTAAAACGTATCGACTCATGGACCTTTGGAAAATGTGAACTTTTTCATTGGATTGATATATTAGATATTTGTGATGGAATACTGGAAGAAGCCGCCATGAGGGCGGGTGAAAACACCTGGACATTAGCTTGTGATCTCCCACATAAGTCTGAGGTGTGTACTCATTCCTCCAATCCAATTTTTCAATTTAAAAAAATACAATTTAGATGTTATTGATTGTTAACCATGATTTTATTTGTTTTTGTTACAGTTAAAAGAACTGCTGTTATGGGTTTTGCATTTCACCACCCTGCTCATCGAGCATTCATTTTCACGACATCTCTACAACTCAATGGAACGTCTGGTAGCATTATTATCATCCTGTGATATGCATGTTGTCCTTGGCGTTCTAAATCTTCTATACATGTTCAGTAAAAGAAGTAATTTTATCACTCGGCTAGACGGTGACAAACGTCAGGCCCTGTTAAGTCGTTTAACTCATCTGGCAGAGGTATCTAAAAAATTTTTGAAGAAAAGTTGTAGCTTTCAATGTGACAATCTCCTGTCTAATTTACTTAATGATTGTTTTAAAACTCATTTTCAGAGTTGGGGTGGCAGGGATAATGGTTTTGGGCTTGCAGACTGTTGTAAAGACTATCCAATATCAGTAAGTTTACCCATTCCAACTTCTGTAAAAA
>NW_026267235.1:346627-347776 GCF_000697945.3 Frankliniella occidentalis
GAGGAGGAGGAGGAGGAGGAGGAGGAGGAGGAGGGAGAAGAGGAGGGAGAAGAGGAGGGAGAAGAGGAGGGAGAAGAGGAGGACCAACGCGGAAGTCTCAGGTGGATACATTCGTCAAGTACAATTGGACAACCCATTACAATGTCTCTTGAAATTTGATTCTAACGCAAATCATCTATTTCCTAACCGAGATATTGATGGCTGTTGTCCCCTACTCCCGTTTTCCTTTTCCTGGCATTCTTCTTCTCTACAGCATACCGGAATGCTTTATACCGTCGTGCCAGGAGCAGAAATTGGTCCAATTCACCGCACAGAGCACTTGGAGCAGGGGGACCTCAGGTCAGGAATGAGCAGGACTTCAGGAGAGAAAGGTGGCCAACGGGGAGGGGGCGTAAAAATAACTTGAGATACGCAGAGGGGTTCGGGAGATAGGGGATAACGCTGGACAACATCAACGGAGCAGCACTCCCGGCCCATTAGCGCCCTGGTCTGGTCAGAACGCCTTTTAGAGCCAAACCAATTTATCAAATTAATAATGTCGCGACAGACAAGTGCAAGGAGGAGGCGCTTCATTGCATATAAAACAAACCTGAAAAATACACACAAAAAATTGGCGGGCATGATAATTGATGTTGAAGCAGGTTTTGTTGTCTTCGGTAGACCAAAGAGTCATCTTGTTTGTGGCGATCATGATGGTGGTGGTGATGATGATGCACATAGACGCTGTGGGGTGGCGAGGGGGCGGAGGTGTACTCCCCGAGACGCCTCGGAGCGAGCCCATGGCTAAAACGTTCTCGGAAGCAAAGGCATGTTTGTGTCACTGCCACCAAAAGACTTCCTCAGAAGCCCTTTTTTTCTACTCCTCATAACGGCAACGCCCCTCTCTTCCCTCCCACGACAGAGATCGCCGCGTCCTCCTAGAAAAATGTTCCTCAAATAAGCCGTCCCTCGTACCCCCAACCAACAAAGTCGGTAAAGGAGAACACGTATGCTGGACCGGTGCTGGACCACGTATGACGCCGCAATCGAGCCCCCCGACCCCCTTTTCCCCTGCAGGGGAGAGACGGACAAGCTCTCCTCTCTCACGGTAAAGTAAAGAGGAAACAAACCCCTCTAATCAACGAGACAAGCAGGATGGACAATGAAGAG
>NW_026267235.1:357101-396168 GCF_000697945.3 Frankliniella occidentalis
TTTAAATTTTACCATTTACCTGTTGTATTCCAGCACTTTCCTCCCAGTGCAACTACTCTCCATTTTGAATTTTATGCTGATGATGTACCCATCACACCGTCTTCTGGAGGGGCTACTGCTGCCCCTACAGCAACTATCAGCGGTGCTAACCCACCATCAACACCGAAACCGAAAGGCTCTAGCAATCCGACTAGTGTTATCCATATTCCCAATATAGATGCTCTCGAAAAAACACCTGCACAAATCATGGATCAGCTTCTTACTACCTATGCTGTGCCGAAAGATAAACAGGTGTCTATCAGATTTTAGCTCTCAAAATGTTGACCATTACTACTACACTTGTTACTCATGTTCGAAACTTAATTCCATCTCTCTTGTTTCTAGATGGTGCTGTTCACTCACCTCCGTCTTGCTCACAGCTTTGCTAATTACCAGAGACGACTGCAATGTGTGCAAGCTCGTCTTCAGGCACTATCTGTCTTAGTGTATTCTAATGCCCTTGCGGATAATTCCCATTCTCTTCTGTACCCGGGACTCATGGAGGAGTTAGTTGAACTTCTAGAAATAGCATCACCGGATCTGGTTGATATCAGAGCTGCTGCACTCCGTACACTTACATCTATTATTCATCTTGATAGAAGCCCGAATTTCCCTCAGTATGTTCAGTTTCTTACTCAGCTTGGAAGTTTTTCTGTGAAGGAACTTTAAGTTTTCATGCCACCTTTCCTATGATTACAGCCGCAAACCAGGTGCTAGACTAAATATGATTATAGATGTGACTGGAGCAGGTTCATACCATGGGTTCTTGCCTGTCCTAGTCCGAACTTGCATAGCATCTCTAACAGCACCGTCAAATCAAGCTGGATCGTCTACTGGATCAGAATCTGCAGCATTTCCTCTTCCATTAGCTACTGCTTTATTTAGTTTTCTCTACCATTTAGCTAGTTATGAGGCAGGTGGGGAGGCACTTGTTAGCTGTGGAATGATGGAATCCCTACTCAGGGTTATTAACTGGCCAGGCAGTGAACTAGAACACATAACTGTAAGTAACTCCCAACTTTTGGTGTTCTTGCTTATGCTCTAACAAATTAAAGGTGACCTAAACGTTTGATTATGTTTTACAGTTTGTTACCAGAGCTGTTAGAGTAATTGATCTAATTACAAACATTGAAATGCAGGCCTTCCAGGCACATGGAGGTCTTACAAGTTTCATCAACAGGCTAGAGGTACTTTATCTACTTTACCCTCTATCTACAGTGTGTATCTATAAATTGTGCTAAGTAATTCACATTACAAATTTGACTTTTGCAGATGGAAGTAAATACCTGCAGAATAGAACAACCCTTCGAAATCATTCCACCAGGTCATCAGCCGCATGATATGGAAGAAGAAGCACGGCTTGGTGAAATTGCTGCACAGAGTCCAGACACATTTGATGAGTTAGTATTATGGCCTCCTGTGAAAAGTCATCTTTGTGCTTTGTAATTAGAACAAATTATTATTATTTTTTCTCCACCCTTTGCAGTCAAGATATGGAAACTGAATCACCACCCATGGGTGAGCAAGAGGGTGTTGAAAATCCCTCTGGTTCTTCTGTACCTGGGGAAAATAATGAAACTCAACATGAAGCAGACCAAGGGGACAAGCAAGCCGAAGAAGACTTGTTCCCTAACTATGACTATAGTGCAGCCAAAACTGGAAGAACTTGTCTGCCACAGAGGGCAGCTCTTCTGAAGTCGATGTTAAACTTCTTGAAGAAAGCAATTCAAGTTGAAGATCCAGCTTTTTCTGACAGTATTCGAAGAGTCATGGAGGGCTCTTTACCATCATCACTAAAGCACATCATTAGCAACGCCGAGTATTATGGACCTTCTCTGTTCTTGCTTGCAACAGATGTTGTCACAGTTTATGTATTCCAAGAACCTTCCCTGCTCTCTTCTCTCCAAGACAATGGCCTGACTGATGTTGTCTTGCATGCTCTTCTGGTCAAAGAGGTACCTACTAAGTTGTTTCCTATTTCTACTATGTTTATTTCTTCATTTGAAAAAAAAAAGAACAATATACTCCTTTTGTTATTTTAGGTTCCAGCTACAAGGGAAGTTCTTGGCTCTTTGCCAAATATGTTTTCTGCCCTCTGTCTAAATACACGGGGCCTACAAGCATTCCAGAAGTGTCAACCATTCCCTCGTATTTTCAAAGTGCTGTTATCACCAGCCTACCTTGCAGCAATGAGAAGAAGACGCAGTTCAGAGCCCATGGGGGATACTGCTGCAAGTCTAGGAAATACTATGGATGAGCTAATGAGACATCAGCCGACATTGAAACAACCTGCAATGGCAGCCATTGTGAAGGTACATAACCTTTTATTTTTGTTTCCTAAATTAGTCAGATGACCCTGTGTGTCTTAAGGCTTCCTGAAATCCTAAATTTTATTATATCTGTCTTCTCCAAAATCCAGTTGCTTGAAGAACTCTGTGAGTTAGGCCGCAATCCTAAGTTCGTCTGTTGGAGAGCTCAGAACAAGCAGGATGTATCTCCTGCAGCTATACCTAACAGTCAGGGAGGTAGTGGCAGTAGCAGCAGTAACACTGAGGGCACAGGAAGCAGTGATGAAGATGATGAGGATGAAGAAGAGGCATCAAGCTCTTCTCACCAGCCTCAATCGGCTGTAGAATCGGCTGCAATCACCAGTGCATCAGCTTCAAGTAGCAGCACTGAAAAAACACCTATAGCACTCATTGATTACATCATCAATGTGGTAAGTTCACTGTAACCAAAGTCATTCATGCACAAGTAGAATTAATTTCTCATGGTGGAACTTATTTCTAATTTTGAATTTTTTAAATTTTTTTTTCCAGATGAAATTTGTAGATGCTATACTCAGCAACAATTCCACTGACGATCATTGCCGTGAATTTGTTAATCAGAATGGTCTTGAGCCTCTGTTGTCAGTTCTAGGTCTTCCAAATTTACCTGTTGATTATCCAGTTACAACAGCAGCTCAAAGTGTCTCAGCTGTCTGCAAATCAATTTTGGTCAGTATGTGATGGCCTGTATTTGCTTTAACAATATGTGGAACTTCAGATGTATTATATCTTGTTTTCTATCTATTATTACAGAATTTGGCACATGATCCACATGTTCTTCATCAAGGACTCACCCAATTGAGCTTTGTACTTGGCACTCTTAGACCCATCTACACATCCCGTTCCATGGGTGGTTTGTGCTCTGTTTTGCTCCAGGAACTAGTCCGAGCACCATCTCTAGAAAATGCTTTTAGCACTCCATCTGCTACTCCACTGCTACATGCCATGACTGCTGCGCATGGATATGTCACTATGTTTGTTCATGTTTGCCGTACTGGACAGGTATAAGATTATCTATTTTACAAATGTGAATGTTTTGTTTTAATTTAAATGTGTTTTCTAATTTTTGACTTTTTTCTACACCTTTTATCCAGGCTGACGTGAGGGCTATTTCAGTTAGAAGTTGGGGCTCAGAATTGGGTTTGAAAGTTCTGAAGGCCCTTTCTGAGCTGTATGTCTCCCTTGTTTGGGAAAGCACTTTACTTTTAGCACTTTGCAGTGATGACATTCTTCCACCTGGCTCTGATTTTGGAAAAGAAGATATGGAGAAGTTGCGTCCAGCAAATGAATTGGATGGCTCTAATTCCGCTCTTGCTGACATGGGAAGCAATGGAATGACTTCTGCTATGGAAGCTTTGAGCACCACTGAGCAACAACCCGGCAGCAGTATGGAAGTAGAAGGTGCAGCAGCTACAGCTGGCCCGAGTAGAGTATCTCGCGGAACCACTTGTTGTGGTACAACCCCAACACAACTCAAATACATCAAACCTCTTCTTGGAGCATCTTCTCGGCTTGGCAGAGCATTAGCCGAGTTGTTTGGACTACTTGTGAAGGTAACATCTGAGGCATTTGACTTCAGCTCTAAGCAACTTGGTGTTATCATACTGCTTTCTTATTATCTTTTATTTTCTGTCTCACAGCTATGTGTGGGCTCACCAATCCGCCCTCGCCGCACGCAGCCAGGACCTAATGCACCTGCTCAGCCAACTCCATGTGCAAGAGCTGTCGCCACTTCTCTTAATGCGCTTCTTGCAAGAGGTCTCAACTACAGTCTTCTGCCAACAACACCTATTCCAAAACTTCGACTGACCTTCCTTATTTGCTCAGTCGGATTCACTACACCTATGTTATTTGATGAGAAAAAATATCCTTATCACTTAATGTTGCAAAACTTTGCTGCATATGGAGGACTTGAAAACTTCTTTGAGTAAGTAATTTTTTTTTGTGATTTTGGCGTAAATGTATTTTTTTTAATTGTGTGAGTTTGTTTAACTTTATTTATTTATTTTTTTCCTAATCTAGGACTTTCCGGTGGACTTTGTCGGCTGGGTACACTATTCCTCTGGAAGAAGGTTTGGAAAGTCCTGACCTCCCAGAGGGTACAGGAGAATTTCTTGATTCTTGGCTCCTCTTATTGGAGAAAATGGTCAACCCAAGAGCCATTTTGGATTCACCTCATGCTATCAACAAAGTATCTACTTCTCAGAAACCATTTGATCCGTATCAGTATTTGAGCAACATCCATAAAATGGCATTTGACGCGGTCATGTTGATGTGGGGTAAAAAGCCACTGAAAACTTATGGAGCTAGGATGTCAGAATCAATGTTAGCCATCCTACGTCACATATTGAGAGGTGAAAAACTTATGCAAGAGAAACAGTTGAAAGATGAAGAAGCCAAGAAAACTGAAGCTGGTGCTGAGGGTTCTTCAAGTTCTAGTAGCTTGGCTCGGAGGCCAGGTGAACCAGCAGGACCTCAAATAAACCAAGACTTTTTACGCGCTTTGTTGGATATGGGATTCACACGAGAGCTGGGTGAAGAAGCTCTGATGCAATGTACTACTCTTGAGCAAGCTACTGATTATCTTTTGAATCATCCTACACCTCACACACGTTCAACATCGTCTTCAGCTGCAATTGATGCTGAAATGTCTGAAGATGATCAAATGTTAAGAGCTATTGCCATGTCACTTGGAGACACTGGACTTGATGCTACTCCAACACCAGAGAGAGATCAAGAGATGGAGGTAGAGCCGCTTTCTACCAAAGACATTGACAATTTTACAAATATGGCTCTTCCTACTTGCCTTGAGTTGCTGGATATGCTGCCTGATACTGTTTACAGAGTGTGTGATCTCCTTGTAACTATAACTAAGCGCAATGGTGACCAGTTCCGCAATGAGTTACTAGACATGATGACCAATGAAATTTCTGATAAAGTTGCTATTCTTTTGAATTCCATTAATAGTAACAGACCACGTTCTGAGGTAGCAAATTACTTATATGGAACTACTGCTGCTTTAAAAGCTGCTGTTAGAATTCATCTCTTCACATTACTATTTGAAGGACCTATGATGCATGAAATGCGTACCCCTTGTGCTCTGGCTGTTCAGCGCTCTGGTATTTTAGTTCCACTTCTAACACTTCTCAAAGAAGGGTCAGCAGTTTTGGCTGAAGGTAAAATTTCAACTCCAAAGTGGCTTGCTCCTCTGCTGTTGATGTTAGATCTTTTGGAGAAGGTTGCACTTGCCACTCAAAGGAAAGAAGCTATGCATAAAGTATCGACGAGGCTCTGGAGGTGGTACGATCCAACAAGTGGAAGGTGGACACCGTATTCTGCTGCCAATAACAAGATTATCAATGATGCATATTGGAGTGGAGAGCCTGTTGCCCGTATTAGCTGTGGAAGACGCCGCTATGTTGTCCAATTCAGTTCCATGATGCAAGTTAATGAAGGCAGTGGTAACCGGCGTCCTGTCATAATGTCAATGCTAGACACATATCGTGAAGAAGTCCGTGGTCGGCGGGAGGAGCTGGGATTGGAAATGGAAATTGATGATTTAATTGAATGTGACATTCCTGCAGCTAACAATGAACTGGAATCCAAAAGAAATACACCTATACAAAACCTGTCGTTTGATGACTGTGCAAGCATAATCAAAGCCTGTGTCCAGTTGCTAAGTATTCCTGTGGATAGAGATGCTCTTCATGCTGCTATGCGAGTTTGCCTAAGGCTTACTCGAGATTTCAAATTGGCCACAATATTTGCTGAATTAGGTGGTGTCAGGATGCTTCTTGACCTCACCCAGAACTCAACTTTTAATGGATTCCTACAACTGTGTACCCTAATTATTCGGCATGTTATGGAGGAAGCAACTACCCTCTCGTTGGCAATGGAGAAGGTTTTAAGATCAATGACCCAACCAAATATTCCAGCGACTTATAAGGAACTCATGTATATGTTCAGAATGTGTTCCTCTGCTATCTGTCGGCATCCAGAGGTATTCAAGTCAACGGCTGAGCGTCTTCTGAGGGTGGACATCTCTCTTCATAAGCCAAGATGTAAGTTCTTTTAACATATTTTAAACTGGTCCTGGTGTGTGTATTCTAAATATAATTTTATTTGAATGATCAAACATGTACATAAATTTTCCTCACTTTCTTTTTCAGATGATGTGGAAGATACGAGATTATTGTTGAAATGCCTGCCATCCGGTCCTCATACTCCTGTACCAATGCATGAGAAGGTATCTCAAAGTGTTATTTTTGATCTTTTAAATGCTCTGGCTAGGGAGCCAGTGAAAAAAGAAGAAACTAGCACTTCTCCTTCAACACCTGTCTCTATGCTGCAAGATGAACAGCAACAAACTGATAACATACCTCAGCAAAGTGTCTTGGCTGCAGAGGTTTCTGATGTAAATATATCAGCTTCCCAATTCAATGCTGGCACAGCAACTGCAGCTGTTCAACTGTTTGTTCCTAGAGAGATTCCGCAAGACTTATTGGCAGAAGGAGCTGCCACTGCTGCAAATTCGAATCAAAGTAGTAGTGTGCCAAGCAATGGTGATGAGACTAAGAAGAACAAAGATGTACTCCTTAATTTCCCTCTACAACATGAGGAGGAGAAACGACTTCCGTTATTGCCTAAGTCCAGTATTCTTCGTTTGCTGGCTGAAGCTGTGAGGTCATATGCACCAGTTGCCAAGTTAATCACTGATTACCATTACACTCAAGGGCAGAGTGAGCTTATCACTGAAGACTGTTCTGCCCTTGCATTCCTTCTGGATAATCTCTTGCCTGCACATGAGAATAAGGCAGACAGAGAATGCCCCAATATGGTTCGGATGCTTGTTGCTGCTCTTGCCTCATGCACTCATTCTTACACTGCCCAGACAACATTGGTCATGGAGGTGAAAACTGCTTTATCTCGAACCTTGCAAATGCCAGAGTCATCTGAAAAAAGTAGTCAGATTCAAGCTCTTGCTGTTCTAATTTCTACTATGATTGAAAATTGTCCACCTAGCACAGCCACACCCCACAATACTACAGCTCAGAATCCACTGGGACTGAGGTCTCAGCAAATAAATGGTGTCAATAATATGGTACGCATCATGTTAAGAAGAGGTTTGGTTACTGATTTGGCACGTGTTGTGCACAGCCTTGACCTGTCAAGTCCAAACACAGCATCCACTGTCAATGCTGCACTGAAACCATTGGAAACTTTGTCAAGAATCATGGCTCAGCCCTCACCAGGTGCTTCTGCACTTCTTAAGCTTGCAAGATCCAAGATTCAGTCCCTGGAAGTGGATCCTCTTGCATTGCCTGGCACACCAACATCTGGGGCCACCCATGCTCAAGGCGAAGATGTGGCTGAAGATCCTGACAACACGGATCATGATGTATCAGGGGCCACAGAAAGTATGGAGCCTAATAGTGAAAGTAGACAACAAGAAGGAGATGAACCATGTCTCGATGATCTAATGGATGTTCTGGTTAGCCGGGAAAGGCAAGGCTCTACTTCATCAGCTTTTGTAAACCAGACAGAAGCCATGGATGTTGAAGCCCGAGATGAGGAGCTCCTGAGTTCTTGCCATCGCAACACTTTGTTCACAGAACAAGAGGATCACATTGATGATGAAAGCTCGGACTCTGGTAGTAATCAATCAGCAGAGGGAGAAGACCAAGGAGACAATGAAAATGAAAGTAGTTCAAGTTCTAGCAGCTCCTCCAGCAGTAGTGGAGATGAAGACGAAGATGATGATGAAGATGATGATGACGATGACGATGGGGATAATGCTGATGATGTTCAACAAAACGGAGATGACGGTGGATACGAAGCTGACAATTTGGAACTGTTTTCGTCAGATGAGGGAGTGTTACGTATCCCTGGTTTGGATCGAGACAACGAAGACATACTAATGATTCAGTATTCAGACCCAGATCCAAGCGGTCCTCTAGTTCCATGGAGTACAAATACCTTTCCATTACCATTTGGACTATTTGAAGATGCCAACAATGGCAATGACAATGCATCTGGTGGCCTGAATCCTAGTGCCCACATCCATCCTCTTCTTAACACTCGCCATAGTAATGAATCTAACAACCTCTCCAACACAAGAGGACAAAGAACTAATCGGCAGAGGCCCCGGCATTACCAATATCTTCAACTTAACATGCGCAATCCCAATCCACCTGTAATTCTTCAGCGCTTGCTAGGCCCTATTGCGGGTACTCTGCCTTTGGCTGCTGCAGCTGGACAGGCACTGGCAAATTCTGTTCGTGATTCTCGTGTGGTATTAATGGACCATGGTCTAGGCATCTTAACAAATGCTGCTGAAGAGGAACATATTGATTTGGTTGATCAGTCAGGTTATTTGTTGACTCCAGGATTGGCAGTAACAATGAGCAACACACCAACTGCGTTGAATTGGTGGAATGAAGAGTCAAAACTACTTGATAGTGAATGTTCTGCTGACCTAGTATTTGTTATAGCCCACAGTCTAGTTGGTATATTGAAGAAGTATAGAGATGAAGAATTGCACGAGCGTCAGTCTAAACTCAAGAAGCAAGTTGAAGAGCAGAAGAAATCTGAAGAGCTGGCTCGCAAGAAACGAGTTGGCAAAGGCGAATCTGAGCCAGGGAAAGAGCAAGGCATGGATGTCCAAAACATGCCAGCTACTCTTACAGAGAATCCTAATCTAGACCAAGCCATGCCAGATTTGGACCTACTTATCAGAGAACAGAATGCTGAGCTACTTGTGAGGGAACAGAGGCAAAACGCCACTAATTGTATGCTGGAGTCGCTTTCTAACTACTTGACTCCAAGCATCAGCGGCGCTGCTCTGCCTCAGCCAACGCCAGACGGCGCCCCCCTGGCGGCTGTTGTGCCACCCCCAGAAGATGTCCCGGAGTGGGGTGCACCCCCAACTGTGCCGCCCCCACCTGGCGCCGAGCCGGTGGAGGCTGTCGAGTCGCCCGCGTCACCACCCTCCGACGTCGCGCATCTGCCGCTGGCCGAGCCGACGCGAGAGGACATTCCTGACACCCCCGCCTCCCCGGACGAGGCCACACTCTCCACCCTGACGGCGGGAAGCCCCAAGCCTAGCGGAGAAGACACCACCCTAGAAGCAGCCGAGCCGTTGGCCGAGCCTCAAGCACCCCTCGGTGAGGAGGTGGCCACCACGAGCGGCCAGACAGACGAAGAGGCCGTGGCGGCCGCGGCCGCAGCCCTGGCCCTCGCTGGCGCCGCCGTGGCCGCGGGCCCGAGCACGTCCGCCGAGCCGGTTACCGGCGCCGCGGCCTCGTCCGACCCCAGCGTCCCCGAGTTGCCCGAGGGCGTGGATCCCTCCTTCTTGGCCGCGCTTCCAGAGGAAATGCGCGAGGAAGTGATTGCCGAGCAACTTCGGCTGCAGCGCATCCGTCAACAGACGCTGGAGACGCAGGCACAGGCTGGCCAGGGCATCACGCAAGTGAACCCGGAGTTCTTGGCGGCCCTGCCTCCAGCCATCCAGGAGGAGGTGCTGTCGCAGCAGAGGCTGGAGCAACAGCGGCAGGCTGCTGCTACAGCCAACCCCGAGGACCCGGTCGACACGGCCGCGTTCTTCCAGAATCTGCAGCCTGCTCTGCGGCAAGCTGTAAGTATACCACCAAACATTTAAAATTCAATTTGGTATCGATTGATAACTGTCATATCCTTCTTTCAGATTTTGGCCGATATGGAAGATTCCCAAATTTCTGCCCTTCCTCCAGAGCTAGCAGCTGAGGCACAGAACTTGAGACGTGAATGGGAATCTCGGAACAGGCACATGCAAGACAGATTCTTCTCGCACCAGGGCCCCAGTACCTTGTCTCAAATACTTCGTAGTCATCAGGCTGCATCAGGTAGTCGTGAGTACCTTGACACACTTTTGTTTTGCTTATACCTGCCTGGTTTTGATGACACAAAATTTTGTCCTTTCGTGTTTTGTTGCTTTTGTCATTTTTGGTTCATTGCACTTTTCTGTCTTTTCTGTCCCCCCGCATTTCGTAATATCTCAATACTTTTATTTTTTCCAATAGGCCGGCCTGTTACCAGGTATGCAATCCAAACAGTTCCTCAGCAGAGTCGATGGATGACTGGGAGCTGGCCTGACAGAGAACAGGCTGCCCTTGCTTTGACTTCAGGAACTTCAACTAATATTAGGTTCTTATGCAAACATTTTTCTTTCTTAAGGGTGAAATTAATTTGGTTGATGTATTAGCTTACCCTTATGCTCATACCTCCTTTTCTTCTTCCAGGGCTAGGGGAAGGCCTCTTCTTGATCATGAGGCTCTGACTTGCCTACTTGTACTCCTCTTTTTAGATGAGCCAAGATTAAACACAGGCAGACTTCATAGAGTGTTCAGAAACCTTTGCTATCATTATCAAACTCGTGATTGGATTATCAAGGTAGTTGGGCAGTCAAATTTTTCCCCTTCTGAAATACTTCTCTTCCACAACAAAGATTATTGAAATTATGTTGTTTTTATTAATTGCAGGCTTTGCTGTCTATTTTGGAAAGAAGCAATGAGTCAAGAGTAGCTGAAATTCTTCCAGCTCTACCTTCAACAGAAACACCAGCAAAATCAAAGAGAACAACTCGTGCATCCCAAGCGAAACAAGCAGCTGATGCATCCAAGAGGTGAAATATTAAAGGTCTTTGACAACAGTTTATTAGTTTCAATGTTATTAATTGATTATTTTACAGTGGAACTGGTAGTGCTATTGGAAGTTTGGCAAGGATACCTGGCGGAACATCGTGGTTAAATGTTAGTGTTGATGCAGCTCTCGGATGCCGTGCGAACATTTTCCATATCCAGAGACCGCCCTCAGGAAAGAGAGGCTATGAACGTAGCTCTAATTCTGCTGCCATAACTGTGCATAGACAAGCTGCTCCAATTGTTTGCAGGTTAGTGTATGAATCTCTTAAATTAGCTTTTTTTCATCCTCTTAATCATGGACAGAGCTCTATTCAATGGCTGTTTTTTAAATTAAATTTGTGGCAATCTTTTTCATTTTAGGCACGCTTTGGACCTGTTGATATCATTAGCAAAGAGTTTCCCTGGCTATTTCCTCCCTGCAAGACCCAAAGATCAAGAGACACCTCAAGAGAGGGTGGGAGTTGAAACCAGAAGTCGTGCCTTCTCTAGTCAAGGAGGAGCATCTAGCTCCTCTGCTGGGGAAGGAACCAGCAGTGGTCCTTCAACTTCAGGTGCCGGCCCATTTACAACAGCTTCTACAGCCATTCAAAATGAGTTTTGGGAGCTTCTGTTGAGACTAGATAGTGCAAGTTCATCAAGGAAAGGTTCGTATCAGCCAAAATAGAATATGTGACCAAAGGATTCTTTTATAAATCTAATCTGTAACAATTAATATTTTAGGAAAGAATTTGTCAAGATCCAACAGCAGTGCAGGTGTCGAACGCAACAATGAATCAGATTCTGCTCATCCCACAACTTTTGAGGCATCGGCTTTTGGCCAGTTGCTACCAATGCTGGACTGTGAAGTTGTGAAACGCTCCACAGTTCTTACCGACAAACTCCTAAGGCTTTTATCCCTTGTATCACTTGGCCTGGCAGATCCGAACCCTAATGCCGCACCAATGGTTGAAAATCAAGTTCGACTTGCTGTGCAAGTTCTCACATCTAAATCATGCTCTGAAGAAGGTTTGGAAGATACTACAGCACTTTTGCTGAAC
Organism: Frankliniella occidentalis; assembly: GCF_000697945.3. NCBI lineage: Eukaryota > Metazoa > Arthropoda > Insecta > Thysanoptera > Thripidae > Frankliniella > Frankliniella occidentalis. The sequence continues at coordinate 369,183 of NW_026267235.1, forward strand.
CTTGCCAGCTATAATGATGCTATGCGAGAAATGGTATGCAAGCTTTTTTTCATGAATGGTACTTTTTCTTTCGCTCTATCCCTTTTTGTGTGATGAACATAACCAAAAATGTATCCATCTATCTGCTCCCAATAGATATTGAGACTACTTTTAGAAGGAGCTATGAAACTTGCCTATACTGTGCAAGAACACATTGCTTCCTTGATAGGAGAACTTTCAACCCTAAACCAAAAGAGAGTGCGAGAAGACAGCACAAGTACAGATGATAACTCATTGGCACGCCAGGAGAGAGGACTTCTTCATGATAGGTAAAATATCTTACCAATGAATCAACACTCAATCTTGATTTAGTTGACATCTAACTCTTCTTTTAATTTTACTTTCAGATTTACAAATGACACAGTTGTTGTGACAGCACCCTCCAAACTGAAAGGTGGCATGGATCTCCAGTTGCCAAGCATGGCGCCTCTGACATCCAAAACTTCGAGCCAGGCTTTCTTCCTCCGCATGCTTAAAGTCATTATCCAGCTACGTGAGGCTGTAAGGTTGGCCAGCAAGAAAAAGACAACTCGCTTTGATGTTGAGTCCCACCCAGCACCAACAGGAACTGCCCCTTCTGCACCACCTCCAACTCAGGGTTCATCAACTGATGCTCCTGGATTATCTGGTGAGTTGTAACTGCTGATTCTTTCACCCTGACTTGATTGTAAGATAGCTTCCTGTGGTTTTGTTGGTGTGGGTCTGAACTAGTATTGTTTGTTTTGTAACTAGCTGAATGGATGGACACATCAACCCCTGGCTCGGCTGCTGCACCTGCCGCTGAACCCTCTGCTGAGCCCGTTGCTGAATCCACTGACTCAGCTGCTGAATCCACTGTAGCTTCCATCGCAATGGTCGAGCAGCCAGAAACCACCCCTGCTCCTGTACCCCAGTCGGCCGAGTCTCAGGTACCAGCTGCCCCACAGCTGCAGGTCCAGCCCACAGCTGTTGCTGCAGCTTCAGCTGGATCGTCAGAACCTCAGGTTCCCTCAGAGACCCCGCGCGTAGGTCGCGGCAGGGGTAACCGAGGAAGCAGGACTAGTAGACGTATCCAGCAAGTACCTCCGTCACCTCTTGACCAGGTTAGTTTTTTGTCCTTCCTGACATGAATGAGACCACTAATTATTATAACACTTAACATTGAATCTCTCCAATTCGCAGCAAGCTGCTTCATCCGCTGGCGCTGCTCCAGCAGTTACAGCCGCCATTGGTGCATCGGTGCTAGAGGTAGCAGGTGAGGGGGATGCTATGGATACATCATCACCTCCTGATGCACCCCCTGCTGACTTTGAACAACCCTATCCCCCAGTGTATGGAAGCGAGTATCACTTTATCAGTAAGTTTCTTGAACATACTGATAATTAAACTAAAAAAAAAAAATTGTGTAAAATACCAGTTTGGTTAATTGGGAAACTTAATCTAAACGTGATTTATTATTCCTATAGATCCTGCTGGTGAGCAACCTCCTCAGCAAGATGAAGATTTAGATTCAGAGGACGATGATGACGACGATGGCGATGACGATGAAGAGGCCGAAAGTGATGAAAGACCAGCTCTTCCCAATTTGAGTGAACAGTTGAGACTTGATGGTCTTTGGGAAACTTTGAGCACATGCTTGTTGCAACTGGCAGACACTCCCGATCACCATGCTGTATTAATGCTGCAGCCGGCTGTGGAAGCTTTCTTTTTGGTACACGCACCCCCACCCTCAGATAGAGAGAGAGAGAGGTCTGCGAGCTCTAGCAGCCGAGCGAATCCTGCTGTAGACTTGGTACCTGAGGTGCCTGCGGCACGACTTGGATCTCAAGCACAGTCTCAGACACCAGGACAGGCGTCTGGAAATAATGCTGCAAGCAGCAGTGGTGAAGAGGCCTCTCCTGCTGCTCTGGCTCTGGAAACTGCACCTTCTGCTCCTGCACTTTCACCTGACCAACAGAAGTTCCTGAAGTTTGCTGGTGAGTTCTGTTGATTGTTCACATCAGTTCAGAATATCTGTTTGTAAGACCAAGCTGCTGTAATTTGAATTCCATCTTTCAGAAACACATCGCACAGTTTTGAATCAAATTCTTCGCCAATCTACTGCACCTTTGGCCGATGGTCCGTTTGCTGGTCTCGTTGACCATGTGCGCATATTAGACTTTGATGTGAAAAGACGATACTTCCGGACTGAGCTTGAGCGCCTAGATGAAGGATTGCGCAGGGAAGAACTGGCTGTGCATGTGAGACGCTCTAATGTCTTTGAGGATTCATTCCGTGAATTACAGCGCAGACCTGTTGAAGAATGGAAGAACCGATTTTATATTGTGTTTGAGGGTACGTTATATTAATTTACTATCCCCATTTGGTACTTTCTTATATTCAACTTCTTAATGTGTGTTTGCGCAGGTGAGGAGGGTCAGGATGCTGGTGGCCTTCTCAGAGAGTGGTATGTCATCATATCTCGTGAAATTTTCAACCCTATGTATGCCTTGTTCACCACATCTCCTGGTGACCGCGTGACATACATGATCAATTCTTCATCTCATTGCAATCCAAATCACCTCTTCTACTTCAAATTTGTGGGGAGAGTTATAGGTGAGCACCAAAAAGATTTATCCCAACTAGTTCATTTCCAATTGTTAAGTATAAATTCATTATCAATCTCTCTTTTTTCTAGCCAAAGCAATCTATGATAACAAACTACTGGAGTGCTACTTCACAAGATCGTTTTATAAACATATTTTAGGAATTCTTGTAAAATATACAGATATGGAAAGTGAGGACTACAGTTTTTACCAAGGACTGGTTTTTCTCATGGAAAACCATGTTAGTGCTCTTGGTTATGATCTCACTTTCAGTGCTGAGGTATACTACTTTTATTAGATGTCAGGCACATAACAGCTCTACATTTTACAATGATCACATGAAAATTTACATTCCTCATTCTTACAGGTTCAAGAGTTTGGAGTTACTGAAGTAAGAGACCTTATACCAAATGGGAGAAACATTCCTGTTACTGAAGAGAATAAGATGGATTATATTCGCCTTGTGTGCCAGATGAAAATGACTGGAGCAATTCGGAAGCAGTACGTTGGCAATGGGTCTCTAGTAATTGTGTCATTTATTTTATTTTCAAATAATTCTGACCAGTTGTCAATTTTTAAAATTACAGACTGAATGCTTTCTTAGAAGGTTTCTATGACATTATTCCAAAACGTCTTATATCCATCTTCAATGAGCAAGAATTAGAGTTGCTCATATCTGGCTTGCCTAATGTTGATATTGAAGACTTAAAGGCAAACACTGAATACCACAAATATCAACCAACCTCGCTCCAGGTAATTAAATTACACCCATCATATTATTTTCCCTTCAGGACACCTTTGTATTTTATCTAGTCTTAAATTTTTAGTGACAAGTGAAGAATATCAAAATGATTTCTCTTTCTGTTATAGATTCAATGGTTCTGGCGAGCTCTGAGGTCTTTAGATCAGGCAGATAGAGCAAAGTTTCTGCAGTTTGTTACTGGAACATCTAAAGTGCCACTGCAAGGATTTGGAGCTCTCGAAGGAATGAATGGTGTCCAGAAATTCCAGATTCACCGTGATGATCGCTCCACAGACCGACTGCCTTCTGCTCACACTTGGTATGTATCTTATCCATTGCTATGGGTTACATTACCTACCTTTGACAGCTCATTCTAATTATTGTATCTCTTTTTCTGCAGCTTTAACCAGTTGGATTTGCCAGTTTATGAGACCTATGACAAACTACGCACGAATTTGCTCAAAGCAATCCATGAGTGCTCGGAAGGTTTTGGCTTTGCATAAAAAGCTCAGTTCAATTGTGAGTCAAAGGTGCATAAAATTCCTTCAAGTGATAGTAGTGTAATTTATTCTCAGTCTAATTCCTCTTCAGTGATGAACGTGTGTATAAGTAGTCTGAATGTGGCATGTAAGGTCTGCTAGTGATTTGCTATCTGTACAGATGTTATTTATTTTCTAATATGAAGGCTGTAGGCCAGCTGTTATTGATGGCTAATCAATAATATTTTTATGGTTTTTAAACTGTGGAAATATTCCATTTTATTATCGTAAGCTTCAAGGATTTTGTAATTTTTGTTATGTGTAAATAGAGTTCTTAATTAAAAATTAGTCTATTTTGGCAATGAAATGCTACTTATTGTTATCTGAGTGGTGAGCAGAGCTAACCCCAGTCAGTTGTAAGTGGTCAGTCTTTTAATAAATAAGTCAAACTCATCTGTGGGGTAACAAAATTTTGTATTTTAATCAAGTCTTCTGGTTGCAATAGTGATTGTCTACAAATCAAACAAATGGATAAAATAAAACGAGCTCTGTACTATGCTCTCAATTTATTCACCCTCTCCTCTCTCCAGTAAGTGTTCTTTGTATCAAATTGAAATTTCTTTCAACTTCAAAATATTCAGCCATCACAAAATTCATGCTTATCTTACTACATACTTCTCTTGGTCAAATCAAATTTTAAAAAAGTAGGAAATTGAAAGATAAGGGAAAGCCTGGGATGGACACTGAGTACTAGAGAAATTCCGCATGGTGCTCTCCTAGCAAGGTATAGTCACCATGTGCCAATGTGGGATTCAATATGTTAAGGTAACAAAAGGTGCTTATCTGCAACTTAACATTGGAAAGTGAAAAGTCATGGACATGGAGTAGACATATTAGGTAATGGAAATTGTAAACTTCTTACATGCACCTTGATTTATTTATTAAAGGGTGAAGCATGCGATAAGATGTTAGAATCCTCATTTCTTTTTCAAAAGACATTTTTTTCCAGACAGATTTAAAAGCATTGCATATTTTTACTTTAAAAAAAATATTATTGAAATTCTTTGAGCCTACATACAGTATTAACATAGGGTAACTATATCCAAGAACTGATGCATAAACTGGCTACAGGTTTACAATCCCTTTATTATTTAGACTAATAGACTTTCCCCACTAAAAACACCTCTCATTCTATAAATACTCTTCAAAGCAACCTAACATTGGTAGCAAAAGCAAATATTACAGCTAAAAAAATACGAAATGGTGTCTCATTCGCCCTATCCCAACCACAATTTTTTTAAATTTTACTCTAACAATTGTAATACAAAATGTAATAATAAATATCTACTTATTATAACTACTTATTATAAGGTTCAAAACACACAGCAGATGGAGCGGATGAGAACCAATTTGACTATCACAGATTCCCATAGACAAAACAAAGTTATTGCTCTCCCTATGGATCACATCACAGTAATCAAAAAGCTGAGTAAGGCTCAGTCATATCTGCCTCAGGCTCCAAAAAAAAAACCAAGTTTAACTATGAATTGTGAATAAAGAATACCAATTACTTTCACATCCAAACTGACTATAACAGCATCATGGCTATTCTTGATCGCTTTACATATATGAATAAGATTAAAAGACACAATTGAATAATTAAAAGCAATGTGTCACACTTAAGTGAAAAAAACATCAGATCTCATCAATCACGACAACAAAACATAGGTTGCAAGAGACCTTTTAGAGAAACCCTGTGTCCGATGATGCAACCAAAGTACAGATCAAAGACAAGATAAATTTATTTGCATGCAGTGAACTTTCATTCCTAAAAGCTACGCATCATAAAGATTTAAAAGCTAAGATATTGATATGACCCTCAATGATAGAATTTAGTAAGAAGCACAGCATTTTCCAAACACAGTACAATAGTTTTTTTTCTTTCTTTTTTCTTCTTTTTGGCAGATATTAAAATTGACCGACTATTTCTGATAAATAATCAATTGACGACCAGTAAAATGTACTTAATAATTCAATTGTCTTATCAAAATATGTCGACATCTGAAGAATCTGAATCATCAGATCCTGACAAGAAGGCCAACAGATCTAGGTCATCCAAACTATGAAGCCAGCGGTTATCCCTTTCATCAAGGAAATCCCACAAAAACATCTGAAAAAAAGAGATTAAATGGATTTGAAACATATGATTTAATAATGCGTATAGGTATTCAAAGTTCAAGCAAGTAAGATTGTTACTAACCTGTAGGACGTCTGTGTCCCCATCGGCATTTTGTCTGTGACGTCTTATTGGTGGCCCAGTATCAACTTTAGTTCCATCAGTAAGGGCATGAAGGTAAAAGCATTTGTTCCCAAAAGGACATTTACCTCGTCCTTGTTTGAAATATTTGCACTGCTTGTTGCTAAATAATAAAAGTAACGTATTAAGTTGCATTAGCACATCTAAAATTAAAAACTTACAAATGATGAGAATTATATTGATGGCATTATTCTACCTTAGAGCATCTTTATATGCCATGATAAGCTTGTCCTTCTCTTCTTTTGTATCTACCCAATACATACTAGGACACACAAAGTCAGACGTAACTCTGCATTCAGGACAAGCTCTGAAATAGAAACAGCAAGTTTAAGGATGAAGGATGCCATTAAACTAGATAGTACAACTTAACACGGATCCACATACGTGTAATGGGTTTCCTGCTAAAATTAGACTTTCAGACTCACCTGATAATTTTATTTTCAAATTGCTTTGCCTGGCGCCACTTTCGTATGCACGCAAGACAAAAACAATGATTGCAGTTGGGCAAGATACCAAATCTCTGTTCACTTGCAGGATTTTTATCCACAACCACCTCAAAACACACACCACATTGCTTATCCTTAGAACGAGCAACAGCAAAAGCCAGTTCCATTTCACGTTCATGTTGTTTAATGCAATCCTAGAAAGAACTAATGATAAATACTGCGCAAACTCAATTTTTTTATAGAAACCATGAAGAAAATACTTACATCAGTATGGGCTTTTCGCTGTTTTTCGTTGGTAGGATGCAAACACTTGTTGCCACAAAACTCACAAGTGTCACCATGCAGGTATGTACAAGCCTCTGCATATGGGCAATCCCCTGCTTCAGCATAAGGACATAAACTTGTGAACTGTGATGGAGGTAGACTATTTCCTGCAGAGGCATTTACTATTTGTGCCCATGTTTTAGCAGATGATGCTGAAAATCAAAAGATATGCAGTAAATTATAAATGTGTGAACAACAAAGTAATGTAAAAGAAAATAAGAAATATATTGTTTTCAAACCTTCTTTTGTATCATTAACTTCTTCATTAGGTAGTTCAGAGGAAGAAGGGGAGGAAAATCTACCCGGGATGAATTCTGGAGCAGTCACTCTTAACTTTGTTTTTGACTCGATTCCTTTAATTGTATCCATGCATCTGCATTGAGATAAACAAACAGACTATTACCTCGAGAGCATCAATAACTTAAACTAAAAGCGATCTGAATGATATGGTTCTTACTTTTCTTCAGATGTCTCTGATGAGTCACTGCTGTTAGAAGTTGTTTGGAGGCTAGACAAGGCAAGCAATGAATTTGCATCAGAAACAGATGTAGATGCTTCATCAAATGTGTTAATCAGACTATTTTCAGGCAGATTATCAGATCTGCTCAGACTTGGAGAATTACTATTATTTTCTATAACTTCATGCTTGTTCCGGCAATTATCACCAAACCTACAACACCCTTGCTGAAAGTACTGACATATAGTTGGTTCCTGATTGACTTGTGCACTCCTTAAGGTGCTAATATTTGTAGAACTTGTATCACCACTTAGAGAGGAAGGTTTGCTAATATTACTTTTGTTCCCACTGACATGTGGGTCAGTTTCAGCATTACTACTGTCTGAGTCATCATCTGATGTACTTTCAGTCCTTGTTGGATTGCCTTCAGCACACAATTCGCTTCTTGTATTCTTAGTCTGCTCTCCTTCAGAGGACATGTGTGATGTGCCCTCAACATGGAGATATTGACATCTATCCCCCTCTCTGCACATACCATTAGCATAGTACCTGAAAAAAGGCAGAACATGAAAATTCATTAATCATCAGAAGATCAAAAATATTTTCAAAATCTGTTGATACTAATTAATATACTACTTTGAGTAAAATAATTAAAATTATATAATGAAAGGCAAAGATTCCAATTCAAGATGAAATTACAAGCTTGTGCTGGGAAAGTCTGATAGAAGTTCCCTTTTCTTTCTTTTCATGTTTCAATGAATTTTCATTTCATTTCTTTAATACCAATAGGTCCACATCGTATACATGACCTTCATGGCTCTTGATATGAGCAATACAAACAAATTCCTTCAAGATGAAAGAAATACTTGTCTTCCAGGTGGTACTATAGGCAAGGATTTCAATCTGTTTGGACATTTGTGGACAAAGTACACAGACACAAACCCTTAAAAATAAACTGATAAGAGGCTTAATCCTAACCTTCAAGGTGTACTTGAATATAACTAAGGGTTTATCTTAATAAAGAGGCAGGAGAGACAGCTAAGGTGTAGGCACAAGGTCCAAGATTAAAGTGGAACAAAGAATGAAATGACATGTCAGAGAAACATAGCCCACATGAGATGATCCAGGTGAATCTTTATCAATCAATAGTACATTCTTCAATGCAGGTAGAATACAGGTATCAGCCATGAATGAAGTGAAGGTAACTCAGAGAAAACAATTGTTCTTACCGACAAGGAATCGTGGTCTTCCACGCCTCCAGGACCGAACTCTCTGCCATGGGGTCTTTTCGATCTAAATTTGAGACGCGTGAAAGTGTTCTTTGATGCGACTAGAAAGACGGCCGAGATTAATCCATGACAACCGCCGCAAGCCCGAAAGTACCCGAAGGTATTCCCGAGGGAAGGGCTTGCCCAGGCTTGGCAATTCGTGGTTCGAAAAGGTGCTGAGCAGGGGGACGTCCAGAATATTGCAATGGTTGCAAATGAGTATGCAATTACAGGTTGGGATGGCACCTATGCACTTTCAAAGAAAATTCAAAATTTTAAATTAAAATGAATACGAGAGCTAGTCATCAGTATAAAATGTTGATTTCGTCGGAACACGAGAACGTATTGACCGAAATTTGGACAAATGTTAAGATATTTGAGAAAAGATATGTGTCGGTCGCACGGGTCATGGTGTTCCTGCGAACCTGACGGAACTGCCACCCACCTATCCTTAAACAACAAAGTTGAGAAACCAAGAATATTTTCCGGTGGGCTCGTAGCTGTTCAACGAAGTACAAGCGGCTTTCACAAAAGTAAAGCCCTTTTTAAAACAGTCAAGTGATAGAATCTGAGTTCAGACACGTTCTGCTTTTCTGTGCGTTTGTTTGTTTGCTTCTGCTGACGTTGAACACGTGGATGAAAAATCGCCCTTTCAGAATTCATCACAATATTGAAAAACAGAAATCTTCTTTGATTTGAAGCAACACTAAAAAAACACAATAGTAATTTTGACTCTCCCATCAGTTCCAGCCCGGCATGTACTTCCCATATCATAGACGGGAACTCCCAACTTTCCCAAGATACCATTTGAGTGAGTCGTCTGCAAATTGTGATAAGGCAGCTTATTTTCAGGGAGGAGGTAATTTTCTTTCACCCGCATTCTAACGTTTTCATCCCGATGGGTCTCGCTCCTTACCTCAGGTTTCGGATTTGTCAAGAGTGTGTGGTGTTTGCGAAGGAGTATTTTTCTCCAAATCGTGTCTCATTGTTGATGAAATTTTAAGTGCGTTGTTGTGGTTATCTTTTTGACGCAGTGTACTAGTTTTGTTCGGTCGTAGAAGAAGATTGAGAGCATATAGTAGAACCAAAGGCCTGAGCCTGAGCCTGTCGTTCGGCTCCGCAACTGTCGGCCTCGCCGCTGGGCCTTTCTTTGGGTGAACTCTTGTCATTTTCAAGTCCCTGGTACCATTGAAATTCTTCTGCTCGGTGAATTTTGATGGAACGAGTTCAAAATGTATCTCGACAGTTCTCTTGTCACGAGATAAGATCTCCCTCTACACAGTCTCGACGAAGTGGCATTGAGTGTCCTGGTGTTCCTGCCGTCCCGGAACGATCAAGTTATTATGTTTGATCTGACCGACTACTCAAGGCGAAATGGCAGGGAATATGTCGTCTGCCATGGATGTTGATCCGCCTGCGAGTTTGAAGCGATCGAATAGTGCTCCCATGATAAACGAACTTAATTCCAACATGGCAGCAGCTACAGGGGCAGCATCCCCCACCGCGGCTGCAGTCAGGTTAGTCGGACTGCCTCTTTGCTTTCTACCAATTTTCTGTGTTCAAGGGCATTCTTTCATTTTTTACCCGTAATCCTTGTCTATAGTCATTAAACTGTCACGCTAGTAGCACTGAGAGATAGCTCATGACAGTCGTAACCATTTGTAATGTCATGCAAAACTATGATCTTAACCATATAACTATGATTGCTAAACAATTATACATGTCAACTTTTTATGATAAGCCTGCTGGTATTTTTTTTTTAATTTTAATTCTTTTGTTACATTAACTTTTTTATTTTATAATTTTAGAGAAACCTCATCACTTAGTATATTTCAATCAACAAGGACTCGGCGCTTCAGTGGAAGCAGTTTTACTTCCCACAGTGCTGGGGTAGGTACAAAGTCTAATATTAAATAAGCTTCCACCTTTATGAGATTCTGTTGAGTTTTCCATCACACTCCAACATTTGTTACAGAGTTCTCCCAGACCTTCACCTCGAGTCAGTCAGTTGAAAAAAGAAGAATGTTTAGATATAGCAAGAAGTGAAGCTGCTCATGAGAAAGAAATACATTCAGCCATTCAGATGTCACAATCATGTGAGGATCTTACGTTAGATCTAGCTGGAAACCTCAGTTGCAGTGACGTAAGTACAACAAGGCAAAATTTAATTGTTATAAAGTAGATAGTTTACGTTTATGCTCTGAAAATTGTTTTACCTCTATTCAATTCTACCATTAAGTAACTGTTTGGCTTATCTTATATTTGTAGAATGAGTCGGAGAGAAAAATTCTTGGGCCACGAGAACCACTTCATCTCAATCTGCCGCCCCATTCTCCTGTATGCTCTTCACCTTCACCAACCCGATCTGGCCTGAACCGCCAACTTTTTACACCAATGGGAAATAGTCCCACAAGAAAATCATATACTACTAGGTTTGTCTTGAGGTGTCAATATAATTTATTTTCCTCTTTGTCTATGATAAACTAATTCCTTTAAATCTGTTTTCAGACGCAGTCAAAGCCCTCAAATGCGAGCCAGCACCTTGGGCCCTGCAGTGAAGAGAAAGTTTGAATTAGATGATGCTGAGCAATACCGATCCCCTCCAACCAAGCGATTGAGCACAGGAAATGGAAGTGGTAATGGAAGTGGTCTCCTTATGGCCCAGCACAGACTAGACCAAGGATCAAGTCCTCTACCAGGGTCTTTGAGCTCTGTTGGTACTCCTGATTCTTTGTCTAGTGCAGACTCTCCTAACTTTACGTTTCGACCCCTGGACAGTCCTTCACCAGGACAAGCACACACTGGTCCATCGGATCACAGCCCTAGCTAGTGAACAAAGTGTGTTATATTTTCTCTAGTCGTTAAAGCATAACCTACAGTAATGTGTTGAAGCCTTCTGCATTCTGTAGATCTTATTCCTCAGGCTGTTGCTGAAGCTGTCTTAAGACCTTACATCCCATCCTGTAAATAGAACTGGGCTCTGTCTGTTGGTGGCTATGATACCAACACTGCTACTATTCATGTGAATAGAGACATGTTGATCTAAGCCTAGATTAAACACCAGACAAGTCACTGACAATCGTAGTACCTTTTTTCCATAGGTACTGCTCCAAACGCAACTCAGTTGTGTGACATGTTTCAAAAACTGGGCATGTGTTGGTTGGTGCATTGCCTTCATGAAGACTGATTGGAGAGGCAAGGTGGATGCTTGTAAGACTGAAAGTATGTTCTTCTCTATCAGATGCAAATCATCTCTAGTCAGAGTTTGGCAGGCTTTGCAACACTGTTAGTAGAAATTATCACCCAATTATTGAATTACCGTATTAACATTTCATGGAACTGTTGTTTTTCATTATCATTGTTAAGTACATATAGAGGAAAGGGTGGACTTTGATTCCATATTAGTTTTATTTGTTATCTGTGAATTATGTTAGTGAAACATCACTGGACTTTTCTAAAAAATGAAGTTTTGGATTTTTTTTCTCCAAGGTAATTAAAAAATAATAATGAGACCTGCGTAGACTTGTGATTCTTACTCAAATGGAGCTACTCATCAATTTATTTTAGCTGTAGTAATTTTGCCTTCAGCTTGTTGAATGAAGAATGTGTGGTTAATCCAGCTTGATGTTTACCAATTAAACTTAGCAGTCCTCTTGATTCTTTCTTACTCTTCTGGAAGGACTTTTCCCTCTGTATTTATATAATTAATTAGTCGTCAATGGAAAGATAAGTCTATAAACTTTGTCATTGCAAATGACTTTTCTTTGAGGAGCGAATGGAGTTAAGCTACAATACATGCCATTTATCCCTCAAACATCCTTTAATGATGTAATTTATCTGCGTATCTTCTGAATAACTTTAAAACTCCTTCAATAACTCTTTTGCAAACATTTTGAGAAGCTGTGTTGTGTAGTACAAATCAAGGAGTCTGGGAAATGTTTCTCCTCAATAGTGGACCCAGTTTTCTCATGATGAACTTTTATGTCTGTTACAAATTTATTTCTTTTACAGAGCCTTTTTTTATTTGACTCTTCTCACATCATGGTTAAATTAGAGTGAGTTGAATTTGTTTAACTGTTTTGTGTAACTTTAAAACATGGAATATTGGTTTAAAACAAATCAAAGTCCTGACAGAACTTTCATCAGTAGAGTGCTAAGAGTAACAAGAGACTATGGTTTTTTTATCTGTTTGTGACTATGTTTTATTTTTAAACGTCACATTTTATTATCAGTGCATCTAAATTTCACCGCGTGGTTTTGTGTTACTTGCGCCAAAGTTGAGAAACCAAGCAGTTTCCTTGTGTGTAACACTTTGTGTTTTTTTTACAATGTTCTGTGAGAAGCCTTCTTACTCTAACTCATTTTTTCATTAAAATTTGGCATGTCAAAATCCTTTTGTTTTTGTATTCCGCCGACACTGCCGTGAGGAAGAAAAGTCATCAAATGCTTTTCTTCATATGCTGGATCATCATGTCATATCCTAGAGAAAAATTACTTCTTATCGTTCAAATGTTAGTGTACCTTCCTACTGTAGGACTGCCAGCCTCTATGGAGCCGGAGCCATAAGGTGCCAAGGCTAGTGGCAAAAGGCAAATCCACTCACGCGCCTGTATGTGCTCTAGTATGCCCATTCGCTTCAACGAGGCACACCCAAGGCAGACTACCCATTCTGTATGCCTCACATTTTTTTTGGACACTTAAAATCTTCCTAAATACCCTTAATTCCTAACATGGCAATCACCATTGTCAAACCAATATTTTTATCCCAAGTTTCAATAAAATCGTGTGACAAGCATACCTTCTTGTTTGGATAACACATTATTTTACAGGGGGACCATGTATGGTGTGGATTCATTATATTCCTGTACTTGTTACTGACAATTATCCTGAGCAAAATATTTTGTTGATTCTAGAACATTATTCACTGTCTATGATTTAAAATCACTTAATTTCGTTTCTTTAGAAAATCAGGATATGATGTAGTTTAGATTCTAGAGACTGACTACCCAGCTCTGTAATTTTTCTGCCCTTGAAAATCTTAGCTGTTATATCTTGTTTTATGTATTAATGGGTTCTTTTCTCTGGATGCTACAAATAAGGTTGCGGCCATGCCTGATGTTCTCTTCTGTACACCATTTTTACTTGGCATGTTCAGCAGAACTTTTAAGATGTTTGCTGGGTTTTCGATCCCCAATGATTTTTTTTTTTTTTTTAATTTCTATTGTCTACCTTGAAGGTACTCTATTCCCTACCCACACTGTCTCTCTGCTCCTTTTGGTCTGTATGTGCGTGTGTTGCACCCAAAGATGCACTTTTTAATTTAATTAAAATCATAATGATTAAACTTATATAATGTTCAAAACTGTAATGGACGACCTGTTAAATATTGTGTTGTACACTTAGCCCTCAACTGATTTCATTCAAATTAAGTGTCCATCTGTTACCTCAGAACTTTTTTCTAAGGACTAACAATCTGACCTTGCTCAGCAGTAGCAGCAGTGTTGTACCTTCCTGATTGGAGTCGTGCCTTCTGACAGATTCCAAAACTTTATTTTTCCATATTTTACCCGTCAAAGTAGCTACAATCTGTCCGCTTTTCCTTTTTCTGTTCCCTTTTACACTGAGCAAGTGTTGGGAATTTTACACTAAAATAACAAAGACATAAATGTGAAGAGGCACTTGAAACAAGCTTGGAAGCCTTATTCCAATTTTCACGACCTTCACCAACTTGCCACCTCTTTCAAACGACCCTGGGTTGGGGTCTTTAGATCTTCATGCCAAGTGAGCTAGGAGCTATTCCGAACCTCCGAACAACACGCTTGAATTCCACTTTGTTGGCGCTTCCTCAAGAAACGCTGCCAACACAATCGACTCCCTCCAACACCGAAGGTCAGACGCAGACGATATCAAATTTTCTTTAGGAAAAGAACTGCGAGAAGTTACATTTTCCAGTTACTTGTTGTCATCTTTCAAAAGATCAAGCAGTTTATAGTAGTTTACTGAAGTTTATTGTGGAGACTTACGAAATAATGTCGATCACGGTAACACTTCAACACTTTTATATCGGAAAGGTGTCCATTTTGAAATATCTGCAACATGGCTTCCGCTAGGAAGAAACAGGACGAAAAACACCTCAAAATTTTACGAGATTTAGTGTCAAATCCTTCGAATCGACAATGTTTCGACTGCCATCAAAGAGGGCCTACTTATGTCAACATGACAATCGGCTCGTTTGTCTGCACTTCGTGTTCCGGGCTCCTGTAAGTACATGGAGCAGAAGCTGGCCTACCCAACCCTGCGGGAAAAGTGACATTTACCTTGTTTATTTCTCTTGTTTATTTCGCTTGTAGTTTCATAGTTTGCAGTGTCGACACCTGCGTGTTTATTATTACTTTTAATCTGGAGTCTCAAAATAAACCATGACCTTAAAGTCGAATTTTTGATTACAATAACCTCTTTAGCACCCTTGTAGACCTATGAGTCATAACTGATGATTTTGCTCCATGGGCATTTGTCATTTTTTTAGCCCACTGTTTTGAATAGGTCTTATTTTTACTCCGATTTCCCAACGCAGACACGATTTGAATTATAATTAATTGCACACCTGGAATCAAGTGCTGATTTCCTAAAAAAATAATATTCATAAAAGTAGTTCTGGAAATCATGAATGTTCTAGCAAGTGTACCCAACTACTTAAATATCATTGAAGAAGCTCTCATTTCTTTAAATTTATTATATTTACCCAGATATACCCTCTGTAGTACATTTTAAGCTGCCCTCTTGTTGATTTCTTATCAGTCCTTGGCTGAAGAAATTAATATAAGTAAACAATATTTGTATGTAAATATGTATTCATTTGCTTCAATTTTGGTTACAGGAGGGGCCTCACTCCACCTCATCGAGTCAAATCTATTTCAATGGCCACCTTTACACCAGAAGAGATTGAGCTTATATCATCACGTGGTAATGAGGTGAGATGTCCTGTCAGTATGATCTGAATACTTGCAAATACAATTCTTTTCTGATCTCAACATTTTATTTTGTGCATGTTTTTGACTTGGGTTTATTTTTCTGTATCTGCTCATGCAAATGGCCTTTGGGGGTGTTTGTCCCCTGGGAATGGGTCAGCATTATCTCATGACAGGAGTTCTGTTCAGGCTCCTGTTTTTGTGTGTTCGTGTATTAGAAGCACCAGTTTGTCCTGAACATCCCACCATCTTTCTGTTTCCTCCAGTATTGCCGTAGAATATGGCTTGGTTTATATGAGCCAGGCCGTATGACTGAGACAAGAGATGAGCAGGGAATCAAAGACTTCATGATTGCAAAATATGAAAAGAAAAGGTAATGTAATTGTTCTATTGTTGTTTCCCCTGCAATAGTACGCTAAACTCAAATTATGTATAAATAATATATATTCTTGGTCTCATAAAAGGTACTACCTTGATCCCTCAATGGCTAATATGAATGGGGCAACTTCTCCCCCGGCATCCTTATCAAGTTCATCATCAACCTCAACTTTAAACTCATCTAATGCTGCAAGTGCCATCTCACCAATTAAACCCCTTTCTAGTTTAGTTGGTAGTGTTACTTTGCCTGTTTTAAGTACAGTCAGCAACCCTGTGAGTACGATCACTCCTTCTTTAAAACGACAGCTGTTTGATGTGACAATTGTTTTTCAATCCTACTGTCTACTCACTTTTCAGATACCAGCAGCCCCAAATTCTTTTACTCCAGATGATACCTCTTCTGGGTTTTTAGTGGATTTTGGTAATATGCCATTAGCAAATCATACTACTATGGCTGGTAACAAAGTCGATCCCTTTGCCCTCCCATCTACATCCTCTATTACCAATACAAATTCAAATATGAATTTTGCAGACTTTGATAACAACCCTATTTTTGGCTCATCAAATGGTAAGTTTTTTGTTGTAAGGGAACTTTTCCAGTGGTATTTTTTCTCCTCTTGTATTTTTTTTTAAGTATGACTGAAAATTTCCTAGTTTTATAGAAATTATGTCTTGTTTTTAAACCTTCCACAAATTTTAATCAACTATTGGTGTACTCTTTGTCTTATTTTCTGCAAGTTCTCTATTACATCTTACAGTTACTCACCTTTATTGCAGAAACAGACTTCTTTGGAAGTTTCCCCCTCTCAAATTTTGATGCTGCTCCAACCCAATCTTCTACTTTTCCAGCATTTTCTTTGAATGGGGATGCCTTTAGCATCTCAACTAAATTCAACCCTAATTGCTGGAGTGAGTGCAAGACTATAGTCCAAATGCCATGCCACAGTTTTATTTCTTTGCAATGGTGTGCAATGCAAATATGTTTGTTATCCTCACCCAGAGTTTTGTAGTATATAAAGCAGACCCAACATCACTACCATTTGCATGCTACCATTTTCCCCTTCTTTTTGGGTGTTGTTTTATTTGTTTTCGATTTCTGAATATTATTAGTACAAATAAAACCTTGAGCTTTTTTTAGTGTCACAAATTTCACGTGAAAATGTTAAATGAAACTACATTAAACTAACATTTATTTACTTGTACTGGGTGGCTGACTCACGACGCGCACTTTCGTAGTTATACTGTACCGCATGCACGCGTGCGAGTGGGTTTCCTTCTCGCACGGGGCGGTAAGGAGCCGTAGGGAGCGAAGATAGGCAAAACCGCCCGCCCACCCGAGTGCATGCGATGCGATACAGTATAACAACGACTGTGCGCGGCCTGAGTCAGCCACCTGTTATGTAATAAGACCATAAAATTTAGTATGTTCTACCACATTGGCTTGCTTTTAGTTTGAGTGTGTTATACAATGTAATGGCTTGCGCAGAACTATGCGACACACTTTCCCTCTTTTTATTATTTTTTCTTGACTTCTTACATGCTCTCTGAAGAGTTTTTCATTATCATATGGCCTAAATGTCTTTTTTATGGAAATGAAAATTTGGGTACAGCAGACTTTTTGCCTATTTGATTTCCCTTCAGGAAGTTACCAGAATCTGGGCACATTGTGCTCATAGTGTTCAGTTCCAACCACTGTTGGTGGAGAATCTTCCCTCTACAGTACCCTTCACTAAACCTCATGACCTGGTACCACAGTGCGCTGAAGTCTTTTCCTAATTTTTTCTTATTGTGATGTAAAACTTTCCATTTCTGCACCTGATTTCCCAATGTTTCAAAAATTTCAATGGAAGGTTTTTCATTGACTTTTGTATGGAGCTTTCATTCCTGTATGGACTTTTCATTTATATTTCTATTTTCTAGGGTTGCCTTCAAATTCAATACCAACATCACAGAGTTTTCCTGGAGTGAGTCAAAAATCATCAAGTGGTAGTGGTAATGCCTTCCAGCAACCTCCTGCAGAGGATCGCTATGCTGCTCTTAAAGACTTGGATTGCCTTATGAAGTCGCAAAACTCAGAACCGAGTTCAACTCAAAGTGGAGCCCAGCCAGACTGGAGCCATGGTATGTATGTCAAACGGCACCTAGAAGTCGAATAGAGGTCAGGAAAATTCACGAGTGCTTTAAGCCACATTTTTTTATGGGATTCTGTGTTTACTGACACGCCTTTGCTTTGCAAGGTTCAGGGTGGTCACGCAACCTGGAAGTCAGGGAAAAGTCAGGGGAAAAAATATTGGTCAGGGAAGTCAGGGAAATTGAATGTTGGTCAGGGAAAATGACTGAATCTTGCCCCAAATTGTTGTTTTCAAACTTTCGGTGGAATTTTCAATTTTTGGGGATGCAAAAAGTTCCACTTATAATCCATTTAAAAGTTAGGGAATATGCGTAAAAAGTCAGGGAATTTGAAAACTCAATTTGCGTGGCCACCCTGAAAGGTTAAAAACTTGCTGGAAAATTTATTTTTTTGTTCTTTTGTCTGGCAAGCCCAACATTGATTAGTTCGGCCAGATTGCTTCATTCTCATTTTTGGATGACATTATTGTGCCAGACTGTAACTCAACGTGTTTGTAACTACAAGACCTTCAGAACTATTGACTACCTCTTTTTTTTTTTTTTTCTTCACTCAGCATCTCCTCCGGCACCATCCTGGTCTGCTTTTGGAACATCACCACAACCAGGAGGATTTAACTCTTCTGGTTTCCCCTCTGACAGCAGCAATGCTCCTTCTAATGCAGGTCCAGGCACTTCAAATCCTTTTACTAGTATGTATTTAATCTAATCTCTAATGTAAAATGACAGGAGTTGTTGCATCTTGTATTGATTATATTGATTCAATCACAGGTTCTGTATCTAATCCATGGGGCGCTGCTGATGGGGCTGTGGCAAATCCATTTTTATCAGGACAATCTAGACAGACTGGTAAGTACCAGTTGCACTTTGATACTGTGAGTTTCATCTCTTATTATTTTCTTTCTTGTCTGCATTGCACAGTCTTTCTTTCCTTTCAGATCAGTCATTAGGATTTGCGTGGAATGGAAATGGCTCAGGTGTAGGACTGAATGGCACATCACCACTGAATGGATTTCATACTAATACCTCTGCATTCCCCACTAGTCAATCTCTTACTTTTCCATCCAAAAGCTGGAATACCGAGCCTGCTGGTAATCCATTTGTGGTAAGTTTCACCTCTATTATCATTCAAGTAGGCTGAAGTAGAGTAATGGAGTTAGAGTCTACTTAAACAACAAATTTTATCTATCAATTTTTCCACAGATGGGACCAAGAACCACAACTGGAAGCCATTCTAACAACCCATTCTTATAAGGATGATACATCCTGAGTATGAGTTTCTTACATCATTTAAAAGCATGTGAAAATTATCAAGTTTGACTAAGGTGTCATTACATCGATTTGTGCAATTTTATGATGTATGCTTTTACTATGTGATTGCCAGATATGTTTTTCCTGAATTTAATTTTACACATAACTTGAAAGCTTGACTTCAGTGTCACTGGTCAATTCTGATCCGGAGAAATCTCTTTTACATTCAAGACTTCCATGTATAATGCATTTCTGGTATTCATTAATTTTAACTACTGACTCAGCTATCATGTCAATGAATGTAGAATATGCTAATATGCAGCACTAATTGTGACAGCACCTACTATTCTTTGAATCTTTCTCTGTCAGTACACCTTACAGAAAATCATCAATTTGTTTTTCCTCATGTTTTTGTTATTTAATCAACAATTTCCCTTAAGAACAAATAGTGAAATACCTTAGTTTCATTACAGTAGTGTGATGAAAGTGACAATAGGCTTGTCAAGCCTTTGTGTGGGTTGCTTTTCATTTTTGAAAATTTCCCTACAACGATAATTAACTTTGTAGTCTATCTGATTGCTATCCAAAGGATTTGTATCTATTACTTTCTTAGAGTATTCATTGTATGCTTCTTTTGTGATCTACACATGTCATATCACTTTTTATTAAGCATTTGTGTTTATGTAGTGAAACCCAATTTTCTTGCAGCATGTAATGCAGGCTTACTCTTTATTTTTTTAGCAATCAATATTACTTGCTCTGTTCAATCAGTGGACTTATGCATCCTCTTGTTTTTCTGCAAAAACTTTATTTGGTATTGATTACATTTCATGAATGTGACAGTAGTCATTGGGAAAAACCTAATGTGTCTTTGACCTATACTCAGTGAGCTGGAAGTCATCAAGGTTAAATGATATTTGATACATTTGTGAGTTGGTTATAGTCTGATCAGTTTGTGTTTTAATCTACCAATACTTGAAGGTGTTGTTCTCATCAGCTTTACATGTATTGTTATAACTCTTATTTATTGATTGACCTACTCTATATATTGTTATATTTTGAATCTCCTGGGGACATACACATGATACAATTTTGTGACCTTTTCCAAAATTCAATTTTACCTAATTTGATGGTACTTTTGAAAATCTTATTGTGTATTGGGTTGTAATCTGCAAATATTGTTATTTTTTTGTAATTTATCGATGGTGCATTGCAAGCAATTACAGGTTCTGATCAATTTAGTCTCGGTGAAGCCAGTGAAGCTGAAGCCACTCTGTCATTTGTTTTGAGTAAACTGATTGGCTGAATGAGCCAACTTCAAGCTGGTTTCGGCCAGTCAAATTATCCTAAACAAATGATGGGTTAGCTTCAGATTCACTGGCTTCACTGAGACTAAATCGATCATCGCTGCATCAACCATATCAAGTGTTACTGGGATGTATATAAACTTTCTTTTTCATGCTTTGGGTTAATTAACTTCTTTTTTTTTCATGTAACCCTCTGTAGCTTGTTTGATTTCAAAGGAACTGACTTTGTCTGGAAAATGTGTTAATTTCAGTGTTTAAGACAATATGAGTTGAAGCTAACAAAATTCGAGCCAGTTTTTGGGTGAATTAAATTTTCTAAAACTCCACTCCTAGACTAAATTTTACTTTTGCCTGAATATTCTGTAGGAAAACTTTGTAACATAAGTCATTGGAGTGATGTTTTTTTTTCTTTTTTTTTTCTTTCTTAAGATTGTAAATCAATTTACCATAGTTATGATTGTTGAAAATAAATTGGTATATTTTATTCTGTCAATTAAATCCATCTGATGGTTCTTTAGGTAGTTTATTGTAGACATGCTTTACTCTCGGAGAAAGCTGAGTTTAGTGTAACTTTCAAATGAGAAGTATAAAATCTGTCCAATATCTTGATTTCTGAAATGAATTTGTTGTGAAAACTATTAAGTTTTGGCTAAATTATATTGCATGTTATGTCTCTTATCAGATGGGGGTTATTATTGTCACCATGTATTTGTGATATTAAAGAAAAGGCTTAAAAATTGAATATTTTAGTGAGGTATTCTTGCTAAAGAGAATGTTTTATTTATAAGTACTGAGATTTTTATAGTTGTGTATATGGAATGATAATTTATCTGTCACCTTTTCATGCAATCGTCTACCTGTCCATAATATTAGGTGCAAGTTTGGTATTCCAAAACCTCTTATTCAACCATCTAGTGAACTTGCCATCTGGTCATAATCCTTGTGATTTTGGTATAGATTGTATTTTTTTAACACAATCCAGTCCATCATGCGGTCTGATATGTTGTTCCCTAAGTCATTGTGGCTGTTTTGATGCGTGGATGTGTAGTTCCTCCTACAGAACTAACTTGTGGTTTAATGCCTTTCCAAGGTGGTGGGGGCAGTATCAGCATGGTTTCTGATTCAGCATTATATTTATAGGAAATTTAATCATCTGAATTTGACACAGTTCTCACTCTGAGTATGTATGTGTTTTGTTCAGACTGTTAAGTATATTGGAAATTTTGCTGGGTTTCAGCTCTAGCAGTTATTATGGCTGTCTCATGGTTATTTCTTTCTTGAACCAATGGTCTGCTATCTTTGTTTTCTCTTTTTGTGCCTTTTATATGCAGTGATATGATTGCATTCTGGACTTGTGTTCTGTAGGGATGTGGAGAGTTAAAGTATCTTAAGTACAGTATGCTATAGAAAATGTTTTTAAAATGTTTGGCTTCAGTGGGCTTTTGATAAGACCTGATCAGATTCAAAACTTTCATTTATGACATTGACCAAAGCAACTAAGTATTGTTCAATAGTGAAAGTTCTCCTAACTAACTTGGTTTGAACTTCTATGACTATTTTTGAGGAATTTATACTTTCTCCTCAATGCTCTATTCATTTGAATACGTAGTTTTGATGGTGCTGCACTATGTAAATCCTTAACACTGTTTAATTGTCAAGTGAATTTTACTGTAGTTGAGCAGGTTTATTAAAGCAACTGACTATTTGGCACCATCTTATCTGACATGATGGATGAATTCACTGCTCTCTGAAATGTAGTTATATTATTTCATCTTTGCCAATGCATCACCTTCATTCCGTTATGATTTTGTATTTAAGTACTAGCTTGTAAGAGAAAGCAGGGTAACCACTTACTATTCTTGGAGTTATTAGCTTTAGGAGTGGCTAAAAGTACAGCAGTTGAGCCCTTCTATAATGATTGTCACCTTTACACTAAAAATTAATTTTGGAAGCCCTCTCAGACTTTTGTCTAATATCGCATCGTGATCTTGGGAATGAGCCTAAACGATAAGTCAATGCTCTCTGCAACTGTAATCACACTTCTTCACAAACCAAAAACTAGGATGTGCTATGTTATGTATCAATGAGCCTTTAAGATGTGTGAAAGAAACTCTCTTGAGCTCTTGTATTGCTGAATCATACTGTAATATTTTGTATTTAAAAATCTTATTTTTGTAATAATAGGCATTTAAAATAAATAGAAAATATAAAAATTGACATGTAAAATTAATTAAAATCTCCCTCCTGCAAACCTAACACTGGTCTTAAACTTCACCAAGCATAAAAAAAGACCTCAAGGACGTGTCGGAAATTTTCTTACATAAAATCGCACACCTCCTGTTGCCTTTAGTGAAGTTCATGTGTCGTTCCAGACAACAAGAGGGTGTCTCGTGACCAGAACTCTCTCTTTCGATGTTATTGTTTGCACCGTTTGCACGGGGACGAGGTCAGAGAAAGAGTACGCTCACGCCATGCCGTGCCAGCCGTGCTGTCGAAGTGGTCCTCCTATCTTGTGGCCCTCGCCTGACTCACCGCCACATGTTGGTTTCCCACGTCCTTCTGGCCCTGACCAAATACGACCCCACCCCTGCCGAGTGATGGAGCCGGGAGCCCTCGAAGTAAGTGGACCTAGGTGGACCCCACCCGGCTAGTGCGGGACGATGGCAACCCTGGCGCGCGTCCTGCAGTCCTGCGCCCTGGCGGTCGCCCTGGCGGTCGCCCTGGGGGCACCCCAAGCCCTGAAAGCTGCCACCGACAGCGAGGTGTCCACGTACGGCGCGGCGGTGGAAGTGGCCGCCAAGGAGGCGCAGCGGCGGGGCGTCCACCGTGCGGCCGCGCTCGTGTGTTGGGGGAGCGGTGAGTCCCTCCCCTCGGCCAACCTGTGCCCTGAGCCCGCCCATTGACGCGCTCCTGGCCTCTATCCTGGCCCCGCGCGGCACATTTGCAGCAGCCGAGCGGCGCCTCGTCCTTGCGCTCTCCGCCGTCGGAGTGGCAGTCTCCCTCCTCCGAGGCCGCGATCAAACGACGGCCGCCGCGGTCGACAGCCTGCTGCGCGAGGGTAGCGGACGTACCGCCATCATCGTGGACATGGCCTGCCCCGCGGCCCCAAGGCTGCTCCTATTGGTGAGATTCTTGCAACGCAACCCTCGCCGAGAAGTCAGATTGTGGGTTTGACGTTCAAATTTTGTTGACCACTATTTTGAGTACTCTGAATGTGCTGTCACTCGAGTCCATATCATATACGCCCCTGTGGGGAGATGAGTATACAGTCCCTCACGCCTCACAGCAGTAGAGTTTTGCGAGGGTGTTTTTCTCACTGGGGCCGAAGGATCACCCATAAAGTACGGCCGTCACTCACCGAACGAAACTTTTTTAAAAAGTTTAGCGGATGCAAGCTCTCTTAGCGCCTGGAAGGTAGGCGACACGGTGCCTGCACTGCATGCGTGTACTGCGGGAGGGACTACCCCGAGCCTCGCGGGCGCCGAGCTACCGTAATTAACGGAATGAAAGAGTAAAACGGACGTACTTTGGGGGCGATTCCTTACCTGCACAGAGGCATATGCCGGCGTTCACTTGTTTGGGGAAGGTAGATATTCGAGTGACGACTGTAAATGACGTGAATTGTGCTCCAGGCCTCCAAGCTCAGACTCTTTGATCTGGCCAACTCCTGGTTTCTCTTCGAGAACGGTCGGCTGGACCCATACGCGAGTGAGGACTCAACCGTCAATCGCACCCTGTCGTGGGACCCCGGCGTTGTAAGTAACACTCCGGCAGGCGGCGGTTTTGGGGGAGAGGACGGCCAGGGGTGGTGCAGCTAGATTGTCCGACCCATTTTTCTCCGACCTGGCGATTTTTCCAAAATCCCCAAAAGTGCTGTCCGACCTAGGTTTTGTCCTACCAATTTTTTTCCGACCGATTTCTCTCCGACCTTGTCGATATGCTGAAATTTGGGAAAACTCCTGCAGTTATACTTTACCGCACGTTTGGTTTTCCTACCTCAGGGGGCCGCAGTGCCTAACGGGCATTGAAGGTAGGCAACACGCACGCCTGCGTGCGGTACAGCATAACCACGACGACTGGCGGGTTCGCCTACCCCAGGGGTGGCCGGAGCGCCTTACGGGCAGTGCGGCAGTGTGCCCGCGTGGAAGGATGTGCATTATGACTGTAGTTAAAACTGTAGACATCGAACTGCAGTTGCGATATACTATCTGAAACTATAGGTTTACTGTAGTCATTATGCATCTCTTAACTTTTAATTGTTCCGTAATTCCATTTATATAATGACAGCAGTCACACTGATTTTACTTTTACAATGTTGGCTGCATTGCGCTCTACAAGTTAAAACTGTAGTTATAAGTACAGTCTTAGAACAGATATTTGAGTCTTACGAGTGAATTTCATTTTCGTGTTACAAACTGCGCTTAAACATAATTTTCAAGTATAAAACTGCCATACTTTAGATTTCAATACTGCTGCAATTCATCAAAGCAGTTATTTTTTCAGTTATATTTCAATCAGACTGTTGTTATCTTAGACTGAAAACCGCAAATATAGTTTACAGTTTCGAACTGTGCATATATTGCACTTAAAATATAAGTAGACTTTATGTGACAACCTACACTCAGAACGTCTTTTTTACCGACAGTACTCGCTTGTTGCTTCACCTATGCGATGAGTTTGTCGACTCCTTGCTTGGTCGGTGGGGTTTTACGTCGCCTAGCCTATAGGCGCGCCCTTCCGAGGGCTTACCTGCCTCTTAGTCGTGCCAAACAACCGGTGGTTCCTCCGTATGCGTACAGCAGAAATATGTCCCTTAGCGGGGTCGCTACCCAAGTACCTCACCCTAACGCCAACGAAATTTCTGTTGTTTTCCGATTAAGAATCGCTTAGGCAAAATTTTGTTATTCGTGATATCGACCAGGGAAGGGGACGTTATAGTTATAAACGGGTTTATTCACGAAAAAAAACGGACAAGGCTCAGGAACCCCACATCGCCATAGTTGAATTACAGAGAAACTGTAGTTAAACTGTAGTTAGACAAGTAGGCCGAAGGGCCGGGACCCTTGGAATGACACCAGGTTACTGCGGCACCACAGCTATCGTGTCGCAGTGGCTCAGTGGTCAGCGTACCGGGCTCCCAACTCCGAAGTTCGAGGTTCAACTCCCGCCTACATCCGAGGTAAAACCAATGTAATAACTATGAGGTAATAACTGAAATCAACCATATGAGGTAAATAACTGAATAGGAGGGAGAAAGAAAGACCCAGAGAGGGAAAGAGGTATTTTTAACACTATGCTTTAGAATCATTTGACACTTAAGTTTAATTGTAGTCCGAAACACAGACAACTTGTAGATCGAACTATATTAATATCTGTAGATAGAGTGCGCGAAAACTGCAGTGAAAGTGAGGAGTGTTCCAAATCTTTACACATTTTTTTTAGATTGACTGCAGTGAAACTGCAGTTGACTGTCATTTAACTATAGTTTTCTATTAAATAACTACACTTAAAGTGCATGGTGCCAGATGCAGTTCGTATGCCCTTTTATTGTACTTGCAAATTACATTTGTGTTTGTAAAATACCAACATTACTTCAGTACAAATACTATGCTCACACTACGGTTCTAGCAAAAGTTCCGTTGCAGTTCACAAGTGTATTTCAAACTGTAAATCTTTCCACGCGGGTGGCACTAAGCTTTTGACGTTAATCACCCCCGTGCAACCGGAAGTTAAAATACCTCTTAGAGCCGGATTCATTTTACCTGCAAAATTATCAAAACTGAAAAAAAATGTGGGTTTGACGACGAGTATTAGAACCCCCGGTTCACAGTTCAAACATCGCAGCGAAATCAAAGAGCCACGAGGCCGGTCTCGAAGCCACAGGAGAGAGGGTGCCGTGATGGAAGCGGTTCTTCCCCCGCTCAAGATACTGCGCTGACTCGTGCCTTGAGCCTAGCTCGCCCGGCCACCCACACTGTGGCGTCGTAGCCGCGCCGGTAGAGAGTCGGCCCCGTGCGCCACAAGTCAGGGGTTCGTATCTCCGATACCAGCTACATTTTTCTGAACTGGTCGAACTCTTGGAGTTGAACTTAAACCCGTCATTTAACGGGGCACCTTTGTGGATGAACGAACGGTCTGGTGGTTAACGCTGTCCCACTGGACCGGGGGTGACGATGACTCGGCACTGGGGTCCCATTAGGGGCAAAGGTTCGACCCTCGGCGAAAGCGTGCCGAGTAAGGGCCATCCCAGCCACAGCGGGAGTGGTAACCCGTGTGGAATCGATAAGTCCTTAGAATCTGGCTCCTCGAAGGGATTCCA
>NW_026267235.1:396218-397269 GCF_000697945.3 Frankliniella occidentalis
CGTCAAAAGCTTAGTGCCACACTGCCGCACTGCCCGTAAGGCGCTCCGGCCACCCCTGGGGTAGGCGAACCCGCCAGTCGTCGTGGTTATGCTGTGCCGCACGCAGGCGTGCGTGTTGGGGGCCCTAGAAATACGCAAAATGCACCTCTACACAGGCAATCCACCCGCCCGTCATGCAGGACCTTAAACCGCCCCTGTACGCCGACCCCCACTGCCTAGTGCGATTTGACTCTTTTGAGAAATCTCATTGCCGACGTTGTATAACGAAAACATATCAACCAACTGTGGGGGCCGTGGCAAGGACGACTTCCCCGACGTGGAGCTGGTGACGGCTGGCCGGTACGGTGCGCAGCGCCGCGAGGAGGCTCTGCTTCCCGACGAGGAGGTCCTCCTGGAGGTGTTGCCGCCCTCGCGAAGGGCCTCGGATCGCCCATGGATCTCCTCGCAGGTCAGTATGGTAAACCACGTCGTAGAGACGTAAGAGACGTCCCCGTTTAAGGGCACAAATCCGGCGGCCCGAGTCAGCGTAATTTGACCAGACTATTGACCACCCCTTTTCGGGCAATAAATGATGTTCGACACCCCCAACCACACGGCCCCTTTGGAAGCTCCACAGTTGTAACTACAACCGACACGGCCGCATGCAGCTTCATCCGAACCAAAACTGTCGGCCCTGAGATCGACTCCCGGCCAGGGCAAACATTTTTTGTCGCTTTTTGTCACCCGTTAGGCAGAACTATCGTCGAGAGGGGCGAGCTTGGCAGTCGAGTGGCTAAGGCGTGATCGTTGGCAGAGCGCGGGGATGGTCGGTAGTTCGAATCCCGTCTGTGAAACTTTTTTCCCCACCCTGCCGGTCGTGTCTTTCGGTCGTCAGAGCCAGCTGAGATCGGCATGTCGCCGGGAGCTGTCATCACTATCGTTCCTCCGCGGCGGCCAAGTCCGTATGGTCCCAGCCCCATCCCGGCATGAACCTTGTGCGAGGTGTACGGAGTAACACACGAGTTTGGCAGGTAGATGTTTATTGCTCGGATGCTCAGAGACAAGTAACAGA
>NW_026267235.1:397319-401235 GCF_000697945.3 Frankliniella occidentalis
TTTCATAAAATAATTTATTACAAGATCTCCTAGCCTGCAACTCAATAGCAAGGTATATTTCATAATATTTGAGGCCCGATTTTAAAAGCCCTGCTCCTCATTAAGAGCTAGAAGAAAACAAAAGGCTATCTTTTTTATCTGCACCGGGTTTTCAGTTGGCTGAAAATCGGTAAACTCACGACACAAAACTTGGTAATTGTTCATGGTCAGGCAGATCTTTGGCACACAGACCCGTGAGCACCGAAGCCTAATGGGCTGGTCGCAGTTCACGGAATGGACGGTCAGTCTTGCTTTCTAATCCTGGCATCCCAGTGAGAAATTGTTCTCAAAACAAAGTCGAACCTGTGCGAGGTGTACGGAGTAACACACGAGTTTGGCAGGTAGATGTTTATTGCTCGGATGCTCAGAGACAAGTAACAGAATAACAGCTGACCGCCTACCTGATCACTACCGCGCCCTAGTGGCGGGTTACGGAACTACGTGGGGAACCAGACCGGGGAAAGCCTACTCCCGGGGACCATCACTATTGGTTCTCCGCACATCCCCCCTTCTCTTACGTTAGCTGACATCGAGATTCAATATAGCAAAAACTAAGGCTGTCAGCTAAAGGGAAATAGCAACAATATATAAATATATCACACGGCATATGCATAATATATCACAAGCATAAATAATGTGAAATACAATCACAGAGAAAACACTCAAAAAAGCGAAAAGCAGAGTGCAATCAAAAATGCAGAATTATGGAAGTTAACACAGCAAAATATAATGTTAACAAAGGCAAATAGAAATGTTAACAAAGGCAACTATATAATGTAACACAGCAAATTGTAAATGTTACAAAACCAAGAAAGAAAACATCACGATGAGAGATGGTGTGATTTACAGGAAAAGATCTTTAATACAGGACAAACGTGTTAGGTCATGAGAATAGTTTATACAGCTCTAATAACAATGTAGAGAGAAAACAATTATTGACACAGGTAAAACACGGAGTAAAGTCACCACTGGGCAGTCCCGCCCCATGAAGCGTCTTGGTAGCGCTCGGGTGGCTTGATGTCGCGGGTGCGTGTCTTTAGTCCTGTTCTGACAACGCTCCCGCCAGGTTTACTTGGCGATAAGGAACGCCGCTTCCCGCGGCCCTTGCCGTCGGCTGGACCTTGGCTCACACGTTGTGTCTTCTTGGAGCTTTGCGGGGTGCGCTTCCTTTGAGGAGGAGGAGAAGGTACGACCACCTGCTGCTCTGGCTCTGCAGGTGTCGGAGGTGTCAGACTGGCCTGGAGTGAGGCCAAGTACTCGAACATTCCTGGTTGATGCTCTGACTCTACTGGTCCAACGTCCATTAAGTCCCTTCGATTCCTTCTCATAGTGGAGCCATCATCTGTCATGATCCAATAGCTCCTGGGAGTGTTCGCCATGCCTGTAACTGTAGCAAAGGATTTGTGGTCAATTATCCAGACTCGCTCACCTTTTGATAACTTTGACAACGGACGAGCTCTGTGCCGTGCATTGAACGTCTGTTCTTGCTTGGCCTGTCTCTCCTTCCTTTGAGTTTTGAACTTGTCCAGGTATGGCCAGTCAGGCAGCAAATTTTCTTCCAGCTGGGGGAGTGTAGTGCGTAGGCTGCGTCCCATCAACAGCTGGCTCGGGCTTAGTCCTTCCTCCATTGGTGCATTTCTCAAAGCCAAAAGTCCAAGATGTAGCAATGGCTCCTTAATCAGGATTTTCTTGAACTCCTTGACAGCGGCTTCAGCTTTGCCATTGCTCCAGGGTGCCTTTGGGCTGCTGGTGATATGCTGAAATCCACAGATTGAGGCAAAATTAGAAAATGCATAAGAGTTGAATGGCGGCCCATTATCTGACCTGACTATACACGGAATTCCGTGTCTCCCAAATATTTCAAACAGCTTGGGTATGACTGTTGAAGCTGATGTGGATGGCACTTCAGCCACTTCGATGTATGTCGAAAAATAATCAACAACGATGATGAACTTGCGGCTGCCTCTCTCTGCGAAATCCATCCCCACAGTGTGCCAGGGTCGCTCTGGTGTCTCCAAGGTCATCAGTGGCTCCGGTGGATTCTTCCTGTTCACTTTGCAAGTAATACAATTAGAAATGTAATCAGAGAGCTCCTTACTGATACTTGGCCACCAGACTGTATCATGTGCTCTGCCTCGACACTTGTTGGTGTTGAGGTGGCCTTGATGCAACTTTTCCAGCATGGACTTCTGCAGCTCAACTGGAATGTAGAAACGTTTGGCACACATTATGACATCTTTCAGTATATTCAGTATACCTCTGTCTTGATGGAATGGTTTCAGCTCTATGGGTAGCTGGTGAGGTTCCTCTGGCCATCCATTTAAAATGGTGTCTCGCAGCAGCTTGCATGTGGGGTCTCTCTTCTGGGCTTCCCTGATTGAGGTCCACATGGCAGGTGATGCGGGGATCTCTGCGACAGCTGCTTCTTCCAGACGTACTTCTTGGATGACATCTGGTGCTCCGGCATTGCTTCCTGAGGGCATTCTGGATAAAGTGTCTGCTGCATGCATACATTTTCCAGGAATGTGATTAATAACATAACGGAAAGGCGTCAGTCTCATTCGGAACCTTTGCAGACGGGTGGACAATTCACTAATTGGTTTTTCACCAAGAATTGACACCAGTGGTTTGTGGTCAGTACATAATTCAAATTTAGGAAGTCCAATAAGATATGCTCCTAATTTTTCACAGGCCCATGTGGCTGCAAGTGCTTCCTTTTCTATTTGAGCATATCTGGTCTCTACATCAGAGAGAACTCGTGACGCAAAATGTACTGGTTTCCACTCACCCGATTTCTGCTGTTGTTCCAAAACTGCGCCCAGTCCGTACCCAGAGGAGTCTGCTGAGAGTCGAGTGGGGAGCTTGGGGTCGAACAGCGCCAGCGCCTGAGTTGATGTAAGTGCCTTCTTGGTTTCTTCGAAACTCTTCTGCTGGGTGTCCGTCCACTCCATTGCTTTCCCACCTGCTAATAAATCATTGATTGGTTTTAGCATTTGAGACAGGTTAGGTACAAACTTTAGGTGATATCTTGCACTGGAGAGGAAACTTCTGATTGCAGTTTCATCCTTGGGGACCGGCATGTTGAGAATGTCCTTGATTTTCTCTTCACCGGGCTTGATACCATCTGCCGAGACACGCTGACCTAAGAAGTTGCATTCTGGAACACGGAACTGACATTTGGACTTGTTTAGTGTTATACCAGCTGACTTATAAGTTTGGAGGACTTTGAGGAGGCGATTGTCATGCTCTTCAATATCTCTTCCCCAAATCAGATCATCATCCACATGGTTGATGACTCCTTCAAGGCCTTGCAGTGCTTTTACTTTACGGCTTTTGTACACTTCCCCAGATGACTTCAATCCCATTGGCATTCTCCGCCATTGAAATCTACCAAAAGGGGTAATAAATGTAGTGAGCTGTCTGCATTTAGGGCTCAACTGGACCTGCCAGTACCCCCACTTTGCGTCCAGCTTACTAAACAGTTTTGCTTCCTTTCCAATGGTTGCGAGGCATTCGTCTACAGTGGGCATCTCATGGCACTCCCTTAGAACATACTTGTTCAATTGAGTGTAATCAACGGTAATTCTTACACTGCCGTCTGGTTTCAGAACGGGGACTGCAGCTGCACACCAAGGGGTTGGTTTACTAACCTCTTCGATGGCTCCCAGTTGTATCAGTTCCTTGATGGCCTTCTTAGTAGGTTCAAATAGAGGAACTGAAATTCTCCGGCTCTGAGTGACTGCATATGGTATGGCTCCTTTTTCCAGTCTGATTAGGTAGTCTTCGCCCATCAGTCCAAGTCCTTCAAAAACCTCTGGAAATGATTCTTCTGGTTTCTTGCTGACCTGGGATACAGATAAAACTTCTGGTGCCACAC
>NW_026267235.1:401285-414402 GCF_000697945.3 Frankliniella occidentalis
CCGAACGTCTTGTTTCCGGCGGTGCCCTCCACCAGGACTGAGTTGATGATGGCGGCCGTCTCCACGTTGTCCAGCATCGTGTTGTGGTCGCCCTCCACAAAGTGCACGGGGATGGTCTCCTGTGCGAACTGGAACACACAGAGAACAGAGGTCAGCCGGCCGGCCGGCTTCAAAGTGAAGGAGAGTACTTCGCACCTAAAGGAAAAAGACTGAAAAAAAAACAAACACGAAAATTTTGGGGAAATTTTCATAAATTTTCCTGCAACCCCATTTCAACCCCATTCGCAGCAAAGTCAAGTTAGCTTACCAGGTCGGTAAGGCCGCAGTCTTCCTGGTCGTGCTTGAATGTCTGGCTCGTCGGCCTGATGAGGGTGACGGTGGATCGAAGCTTTTTCGCCGATGACGGGGGTCGGTAGTTGTTGACGGCCACTATCCGGTTGACGAAGGACCTGAAGGCGGCCGCCATGCCCTTCTTGCTGTGCGCAGCAGTCTTGCTTTTCTTGGGGATGATTTGCCTCAGTCGCCTTTCCAAGGAGGATTCCTTGCACAGGCGATCTTGTGTCTGTTGGAGTGAATCCAGTTAAACGCGGTAGAGGATAACAGAAAGCAAAGTTCACATCAATTATTACAACAAGTTTCTGACATGACAGCTAACAAACAATTCGTACCTCCAAAGGACATCTAAAGTTGTCGAAGTCTGACTGATTGGTCAGGAACCACAGTCGGACTAGGACATCCATCTCCAGCTCTGTGGTGTTGCCGTCCTCCTTGATCCAGACCTTGGTGAGCTCCTGCATACCGGCGGGCGCGCCGTCCAGCAGCACCAGCTCGCCCACGTGGCCGTCCTGCTCGAGGAGGCGCACCAGCTCCGTGGACACCATGCCGCCGAACGAGTAGCCCACCAGTTTGAAGGAGGCCTTCGGCGCGAGGTGGGACTTGATGTGCTGCAGGGAGATGTGTAAAGTCAATGCGTCGTCGTCTTAACTGAGCTTGATGCGGAGGAGAAGTAGTTTCCAATTTACTCACTTTGTACACCGACCGGGCGAAGTCCTGGATCGTCGTGCTCTTCTCGTCGGTGTAGGGCAGCTGAAGGACCAGTGTGGGCGCCTTGATGTACTCGCACAGCGACTGGAGCGTGACGGCCATACCTGCGGACGGTCGGTTAGACGGGGCGGACGTCAGTTAGGCGCTCGGCCCATCGGGGCAATGTTTCTGGAGAGGAAGGAAAACGCGGTGCGCAGGCTTACCTTCGATACCGGGGATGAGGAAGACCGGTGCAATAGAGTCCTCAGAGTCCTGGGGCGCCTTACTCGGCAAAGTGATTGGTTGATCGGTCATGTCTTCTGGGCCGATGGACTGCAAGAGGTACCGCAACGCCTCCCGCCGTTGCAACCGAGCAAGGGACTCGTCCAGCTCGCGTTCCGCACTCTCCCGAAGACCGAGCCAAAGACGCCCCCGGTCTTCCTTCTTGATCATGTACAGCGCGTCCTGCACCATCCCCCGCACCGTCTGGAAGTCCTCGCCGCCGAGCGCCATCACTCGCTCGTCCTCCATGTGGCCGAGCAGCGCCCGGAACACGGCGGACGGGACGCCCCACTGCACACAACGCTGCAGCGGTGTGTGGCATGACCCCGGCTTCGTGTCCCGCCTGTACACGGTAAAGTCCCTCCACTTCAGGGGCTCTCTCCCCGCCCTGAGCTTCTCGTTGTAGTGCTCCGCCAACAGCTGCACTTCCCGCTCGAGGAGGAGCTTCACCATCGCCAGCGAACCGGAGGCTGCTGCGCGGTGCAAGGCTGTGTGCCCGTGCTCGCCCACGTGCTGCAGCAGTGCCAGGCGCCTGGGCCGCTCTTCCTCCGCTGTCCGATTTGGTTCCGGCAAGAGGCGCTGCACCACGGCCAGGTGGCCAAACTCTGCGGCTGCGTGCAGCGGAGTGTCGGTGGCCTCGGCGCCGTGCAGACGGACGCCCTTCCCGAGCAGCCACTCCACCACCGACGCGTGGCCCTCCCGTGCAGCAAAGTAAAGAGGCGTCTTTAGACCGGCGTCGAGATTTCCGGCCTCTGTGTCCGCGCCCAGCGTCACCAGCCGCTCAACGACTGCCAGCTGCCCGTAGATTGCGGCCACACACAGCGGTGGTGTACGCTCCTCCGACCCTTTCCACAGACTCTGCAGCTGCAGCTCCCTGCTGGCGGTGCTTTGCTTTGTGTGCTCCAAGAACAAATCAATTATCTCCACAAACCCTCCACTTGCAGCATTGTGAAGTGCGGTTTTTGACTTTATATCCCTTTGCAGCAGGTCGGCCCCGCTGCCCAGCAAGAGCTCCACCAGGCCGACGTGACCGCTTCCCGCCGCAGTGTGAAGCATTGCACCCCCTTCAATGCCTACCTCGAGGCTCACTGCCTCCGGCCACCGGTGCAGTAGCGCGGAGGCGACCTCAACACTCCCACCATTAGCAACACTATGCACAGCATCACGCCCAGCTTCACAGTCTATCGAAGCACCACGCGTGTGCAGCTCGTCGATGAGGACGATGGCCGCCTCCACGTGCCCGAGGTACCCGGCTTGGTCGGCGGCCACCCAGCAGTCGGTGTCCGAGGGGGACTCCTGCAGCAAGAGCCTCACCGCGTCGGCGCTGCCGCCGCACGCCGCGTGGTAGAGAGGGGTCTGCGGCCCCTTTATACCGGGCCCTTCGCTACCCCACGGGTTGTCGTACCATCCATCCTCAATCAGTAGGCGCATCGTGTCCACGTGTCCGCCGAGAGCAGCAAGGCTGAGGGGATTTTTTGTCATGCTCAGGATCCACCACCCCTCATTGACTCTTGCATGGGAAAGGAGCGGGCGGAGCGCGTCTGTTCGCCCCAACAACGCAGTGCTGTGGAGTGCAGTGTGCTCGAAATCTCGGCTCATACCGACCAGCTTCGGCGTGTTCACAACTGGGGGGCAAAGAAGGTATATTAACTTATTTTAATTGCACACGCTACACGGTAGGACGCACTTCGCACAAGTAGAGGTGCTCCTAACTCTGTACTGTAAAACTGTACCATTTTATTGCTCTTAACCTTGTTTTTTTCTCTCCAAATCTAGGTATTAAAATGTCCTTACAAAGTGTATTTTCAACCAATAACTTAAACCACTGTATTGTCAAAAATTACGCAATAAAATGCTTTGAACCAAACACGCAGCAGATAAGGTTACATCTTCTTGTTTCGTCTTCCTGTGCAGGTGTACCGGGCCTGTAAAGGCAGACGCCCCAATCTTGTTTGTTTGCTTCTTTCTCCCACCCTGCGCACAATGCTTGAAAATATTGCCCCTGCGGTATTAGGGATCATCCAGAAGGTACGTCCATCATTTGCCGGAACGAACATGCCAAGTTCGGCCTGAGCAAGCTCTCATAGCGCCCAATAGGTAGACAACGTCTGGCCTGCCGTGCATGCGTGTACGACGGGAATGCCTATCCCGAGTCGGGCAGGCGTCGAGCTCTCGCAATTTGCCGAATGAACCTGAGGAAAAACGGACGTGCTTTCTGAACGATCCCTACGCGGATATGCAAATCAAGCAAATCCGCAACGTTGGGGCGCATTTGCTTAAATACACCTGTCATTCAGAGAAACTCCGGGGTATTCAATAATGCATGGAATACAGCGTAGTGTTGATGATTACATTTGCAATTGGCATATTAGAGTTCTAGTAGACTGCACGGAGAGAAAAGTTCCGGCCAGACAACAAAACTGACTTAGGATTGTTCCTTTTACCAGTACACCTAATCAGATTCGGTGTCACACTGAAACCTTTAGACTCTGTACCAGAACCTTTGGACTCTGCACCGGAACCTTTGGTGGCCACGCATGTAAAAGTTTGGATAGTACTTTTCTTTCAATTTTGTCCAAACTTTTGGGCGTATGGCCCGATTTTTTCTCTCCGTGTGAGCTGACGAAAGATATATTAGGCATCATACATGTTGTTGTTAGGTAAGCCTTGGTGTTGCCCTCAAGCGCTTCACGAGCAAAACAAAATGGGACTTTTCAAACCTGTAGAGGTGTTAATGGCTCTACACAGGCGTGAACACTTGTGTCCCGGCTAGAGAGACTGGATGGGAGAGAGATGACAAGACGAGCGCAGTGGTGCAATAGACTACTCTGGAAACCCAAGTGTGTACATGTATGCGTTATTTGCTGAATACCTACATGTATGCAGCAGATAGTGTGTACATACCATGTATGCAGCAAATACTGCATACATGGCCAGGTACACACTTGGCACATAGCTTTTTGCATAGAACTCTACGTGTGTACATGGCCATCACCGGATGAGGTGAAACGAGGGTTCCGATGCCACGACTGAAGGACATCATATTCTATACATTTCAAGAACGTTTCGATCAAACATTTTAAGCCGTTGGATTTCAATTAAAGAATATGTTTCATTATGCCACAAAGCCCCGCCCCAGCTAGAAATGGGAATTTATTCGACGTCGTTTCAATGCCAATTTGACCTCGATCCCTCGATTTGAGTGAAAAATTAGTGCGTATTTCGAGCAACGTTGACGTCGATTCCACTTCCGTTTCTGGCTGAACACCCCACCACATCTTGTCTTATGCTCACCAAATCCTGCGGCGTCGAGTAGTAGTTTGGCCACCTTTGCGTTGGCGGCGCAGTGCAGAGCGCTGTTCTTCTTCCAGTCCCGGGCGAGCGGGTCCACGGCTTCGGCCTCCAGCAACCAGCGCACCACATCAAGCTGGCCGGCGTCTGCGGCGGCGTGCAGCAGCGTGCGGCCGCGACAGTCCCTGCTGGAGATGTCCACGCCAGCCTCTGCGGCGCGCTGCACTCCGGCCAGCTCACCGCGCCGAGCAGCGCGGAACATCTCGTCCTTGAGAGCGGACAAGCGAAGCTGTTCGTCGGCCGAGATTTGAGAGTATCGCAAACTGGGGTTTGAGCCGCCGAGAGGATCGTCTACGTCGATTTTGATGAGAGAGTACAGAGCTTTTATTTCCATCTCCGCTGGCGTAAAAAGTCGTACAGCCAATTCACCGTGGTTCAGATAGTTTCTCAGCACGCGGCCGTGCAGGGTGGGCGCGTGGGGCTCTAGAGGCGGCGGGGCTGTTGGATGATGAGCGGCGGCGCTGTGCTGGCGAGAGGCCAGGACCCGCAGTCCACCCTCAATGGCGTAACGGTGGAGGTTGCTGCTCCCCCTGTTCCACATGTTTAACGGAATGGATTTAAGAGCGGACAATGCACGACTATCTTCATTGCCAGGGGGGCATCTGCTCATTCTGTTCAGATCCGCCTGGAGGGAACTCAGGCCTTCAGCACCCTTCCACGTTAGAAGTTTGCGAATCCTTGCAAAATGAAACGGGCTGAGTTCCTGGACCACGATGAAAATACGTTCCCGAGCTTCAAGAAACGAATCTGACAGCAAAGTTTTGCCATTTTTCTCGTTGGGTGAATGTCTCAGTGTCTCAGAAAACAGCAAATCCCCAATGTTTACCAGCCCTGATCCTGACAAATCTGCTCGTAAATCATTTATCAAGACAAGCAGTGCGGGTGCACTGCTCTGTCTCAATCGTCCCAATAGGACGCGTTCAAGTATTTCTATCACTTCGCCATGGATCGGTACCTCTTCAGGAGACTCACTCACGCGAACTGATGAAATAACTCTTTGATATAGCTCATTGCTCGCTCTTTGACGAACCCTCTTCTTCACCACATCCGCTTCAATCTCACGAATCATGTATTCGGCTGCGTGCACTACTTTATTCATGTCTTCTGAGAGGCAGTCTCGCTCCTCTTTGGTACTGAAGGCGGACATGGTCAGCGCATCTGCGTTGGTCCCCGCTTTGCTGTGCGCCTGGACGTCACGGATCCCGTTGCGGAGCAACTTGGTGATGCGCTCCGGGGCCATCAGCTCAAGATACATAGCGAAGCGACTAGAAAGGTTCGGTGACTTCCCGGAGTTCTTCATCTTCTCCCCAGCCACAAACAGCCCTCCCCGCAAAGCCAGCCAACCCCACTGCTCCCAATCATTGTCGTCCAATCCCAGGGCTTCGGTGGCAGCTTTGAGAGACTCTAGTATATCTCCAAGTGAATGCCAGTCACGTAGTAAAGTGAAGTCCTCTATCATTTCTGCAAGTCGGTCGGAGCCGCTCTCCTGGATACCGTCTGCGGTAATCGTCTTCACCCAATCAACCCTCTCCCCTTTCGGTTCTTTTTGAAGCTCCTCGAGAGATTCTTCCCTATCAATCTGCTTTACTTTGTCCAGGAAAAAATCCAGGTGCGCTCTGATCCTCTCTGGGCTGGCTACGAGGAAAGCAAGGGTCCTGTAGACGGTGTTCGCTTCGACGTACAGCACGAGGAGGTACTCCATCTCCTCCCAAGGCACTGTGCCGTACTTGCTCAGCAGCTTGTACTTCACGGCGCGGATCGCCAAGGCCGAGCGCATGGCCAGCATCACGGCCTCGTCCGCCTCCTCAGCCGGCGCGTCGAGTAGGTGCTGCAGGCGCTCCGCGTCGGCAACGAGCTGGTCCACCTGGTCCCACAGTGGCTTGCCCTCCCGAACTGGCGGTCCATCGGCACTGTCCCGTGACAGATCGTAGCGCAACTGCACTATAGTTTCTATCACCGATTCTAGTATGTGGTATCCTATTGGTAGGCCGAGCGCTTTGGCCTTGCACCACGCGGCAGTCAGACTCTCCTCAAACACCCGCTTGTCCCTCACACTCTCTCTGAATCCCTTCAGCAGTTTCAGATCACCCTGCCGCATCGCCTCCAGCAGCGCTCCGCTCAGCTCCTCGGGGCTTGTGTCTTCGTCGACGTTTCTGGTCGTTGGCATGGTACCACTGGATCCCTGAGGACGTTTTCCATCTCGCTGGAGCAGCTTGTGTTCCACGCGTTGCAGGTCTTCCCCGCGGGCTTTGCGGTGCTTCTTCATCCTGCAAATAGACCAGTTTTTCATAAGGATGGCGTCGTTGAAAAGTAAAGGCTCGACGCTGTCTGACGTAAGGAAGCCAGGGTACTCACCATTCCTTCGCTCCTTCTGGTCTAGCCCACGTTGACGTTGCCTTCTCTGCGTCCATATCATGTTCCATGGCGGCGTCCTCCCTCTGTTGCAGCCGAGCAAGGGACGCGTTGAGCTCAAAAGCCGGACTCCCCGAAAGACGCCCCCGGTCTTCCTTCTTGATCATGTCCAGCGCCTCCAGCACCATCTCGCGCACCGTCCGGACGTCCTCGCCGCCGAGCGCCATCACTCGCTCGTCCTCCATGTGGCCGAGCAGCGCCCGGAACACGGCGGACGGGGCGCCCCACTGCACACAATGCTGTAACGGTGTGTAGCACCACATTGGGTTTACGTCCCGCATGTACACGGTAAAGTCCCTCCACTTCAGGAGCTCTCTCCCCGCCCTGAGCTTCTCGTCATAGTGCTCCGCCAACAGCTGCACTTCCCGCTCGAGGAGCAGCTTCACCACCGCCAGCGAGCCGGACGCTGCAGCGCGGTGCAGGGCTGTGCACCCGTGCTCGCCCACGTGCTGCAGCAGTGCCAGGCGCATCGGTCGCTCTTCCTCCGCTGTCCGGTTTGGTTCCGGCAAGAGGCGCTGCACCACGGCCAGGTGGCCAAACTCTGCGGCCGCGTGCAGCGGCGTGTTGGCGTCCTCTTCACCGTGCAGACGGACGCCCTTCCCGAGCAGCCACTCCACCACCGGCGCGTGGCCTTCCCGTGCAGCTACGTAGAGGGGCGTTTCATGAGTGCGGTTCAGCTTTCTTGTGTGCATGTCCGCGCCCAAATTTAGCAAACGCATTTCCAAATATTGATCGGTTGCTGCTGCATCCACACAGAGCGGTTGGACCATTTCGCCCTGCACCTCCAACAAATTCTGCAGCTCTTGGTTGGTGGTGCATCGATTATTTGCGTGCTTCCAGATCGCGTCGATCACCTCCACGAACCCTCCACGTGCCGCATTGTGGAGTGCGGTCCACGACTTCCGATCCCGTTGCAGCAGGTCGGCCCCGCGGTCCAGCAGGAGCTTCACCAGGTCAACGTTACCATGCATCGCCGCAGTGTGGAGCATTGCTCCCTCCTCAATGCTTACCGTGAGGTTCACCGCCTGCGGCCACCGGTCCAGCAGCATGGAGGCGACT
The DNA here is from genome assembly GCF_000697945.3 of Frankliniella occidentalis. Lineage (NCBI taxonomy): Eukaryota > Metazoa > Arthropoda > Insecta > Thysanoptera > Thripidae > Frankliniella > Frankliniella occidentalis. The sequence goes on from NW_026267235.1 coordinate 409,413, forward strand.
TCAACACTCCCACCATCAGCTATGCCCTGTACAGCACCACGCCCAGCTTTACAGTCTACCCGCGCACCGCGCTGGTGCAGCTCGTCGACGAGGACGCGGGCCACGTCCACGTGCCCGAGGTACCCGGCCTGATTGGCGGCCACCCAGCAGTGGTTGTTCGATGGGGACCTTTGCAGCAAGAGCCTCACCGTGTCGATGCTGCCGCCGCACACCGCGTGGTAGAGAGGGGTCTGCGGACTTTTCCTCCAGGTCCTAGGTTCAGGGTCGTCGTCGCCTTCGTCGCCTTCGTCGCCTTCGTCGCCTTCGTCGCCTTTGTCGCCTTTGTCGCCTTCGTCGCCTTCGTCGCCTTCGTCCCCGTCGTCGCCGTCGAACGATCCATCCCCCACCAGCATGCGCACCGTGTCCACGTGTCCGCCGAGAGCAGCGAGGCACAGAGATTTGTTGATGTCCCCACTCCACCGCCACCGGCTCTCACTGACTGCACTGACGTGGGAAAGGAGCGAGCGGAGCGCATCTGTTCGCCCCAACCACGCAGTGCTGTGGAGAGGAGTGGGCTCTAAATCTGGTAGATCCTCATCCTCATAATATGAGCTTTCTGACCTATTTTGAACTGAAGGATAGAGAAAATACAGTATCAAACACAGTGACATAGGTTTACAACTCGCGTTTTAGACCGTCCCGAAGATTGTCGCTCCAGAAGGCACAGTGCCTCTTTCTAGGCTATATTATCCTCTCTTGAGTGCCCCCTACCAACAGAGATTTGTCACAAAACGTCAGATTGACGTATTAGTGATGTGAAAATGACGTTTTGGGGTCCAAAAAGACGTCATATTGATGCGAATTTTCATCATTTTGACGATTTGTGACCAATCTCTGTTGGTAGGGCCGTTAGGGAATCTTACCAAAAGTCGTGGTGTTTGATAAAGGTTTACCTGTGAGTCTAAATTAATAAACAAAACCCTCCCTATTCGTTCTCGCTAGCTTGGCAGAGATCCCCTGACTCCCGATGCCTTACTACAAGCAACACAAACAGTCCAACTATAAAAGATAAATTATGCTCACCTAATCCTGCGGCGTCAAGCAGTAGTTTGGCCACCTCTGCGTCAGCCGCGCAGTGCAGAGCGCTGTTCTTCTTCCAGTCCCGGGCGAGTGGGTCCACGGCTTCGGCCTCCAGCAGCCAGTGCACCACGTGAAGCTGGCCGGCGTCTGCGGCGGCGTGCAGCAGCGTGCGGCCGCGACAGTCCCTGCTAGAGATGTCCACGCCAGCCTCTGCGGCGCGCTGCACTCCGGCCAGCTCACCGCGCCGAGCAGTGCGGAACATCTCGTCCTTGAGAGCGGACAAGCGAAGCTGTTCGTCGGCCGAGATTTGAGAGTCTCGCAAACTGGGGTTTGAGCCGCCGAGAGGAACATTTACGTCGCCATTGTTGATGAGAAAGCATAGAGCTAGCATTTCCGTTCCCACTGGAAAATAGAGGCGGTCTGCCAGGTCGTAGAGTATGTAGTTTTCCAGCACTGGGCCGGACGGGGCGAGTGGATCCGGCTCTAATCGGAACTGGATCCACTCAGTGACATAACGAAGAAGTGTGCTGTTCCACATATCAAGCGGAATAGATTTGAGTGTGGACAGTGCACCGTTGCTCTTGTTATCGGGGAGCCATCGGCTCCGCTCGTTCAGATCAGCTTGGAGGGAACTCAGGACTTCAGCGCCCTTCCCAGTGAGAAGTTTGCGCATCCTTGCGAAATGTTGTGGGGCGTGTTGCTGAACATCGTGAAATATACGTTCCCGAGCATCAAGCAAAGAGTCTGACAGCAAAGGCTTACTTTTATTGAAGTTGGTTGAACCTCTTACTGCCTCAGAGTGCAACATGTCCTCAATATTTACCACCACGGGCGTACTTAATAATCCTGCTAATATATCATTTTTTAAGACACTCAAAGTGTTCCCTTTTGATCTCCATGTGGATTGGCTGCCAAAGAGTATACTTGATACCTCATGATTGATTTTTTCGCCGTGGGCGAACTTGGTCTCCCGCATTGATGACATTACTCTTAAAAATTGCTCACTGCTTGCCCTTCGTGATACCCTCTTTCGCACCACATCTGCTGCAACCTCCTGAATCATGTATTCAGATGAGCGCAGAACTCTGGACATTTCTGTTGAGAGACACTCTCGTTCCTTTCCGGTGCTGAGGGCGGATATGGTCAGGGCGTCTGCATCTGCATGAGTCTCAGCAATGCCGTGCGCCTGTGCGTCACGCATCCCGCTGTGCAGCAACTTGATGATGCTATCCGGGGCTATTCGCTCAAAAAAGTCTGCGGAGCGACAGGAAAGGTTCGGCGACTTCCAGGAGTTCTTCATCTTCTCCCCAACCACTAACATCTCTCCCCCGAGAACAAACCAGCCCCACTGTTTCCACTTATTGTGGTCCAATCCCAGGGCTTTGGTGGCAGCTTTGAGAGACTCTCGTATCTCTTGAAGTGAATGCCAGTCCCGTAGTAAAGTGAAGTCCTCTATCATTTCTGCGAGGGGGTCGGGGCCGGTAATCGTCTTCACCCAATCAACCCTCTCCCCTTCCGGTTCTTTTCGAAGCTCCTCGAGAGATTCTTCCCTATCAATCTTCTTTACTTTCTCCAGGAAAAAATCCAGGTGCGCTCTGATCCTCTCCGGGCTGGCCACCAGGAAAGCCAGGGTCCTGTAGACGGTATTCGCCTCGACGTACATCACGAGGAGGTACTCCATCTCCTCCCAAGGCACTGTGCCGTACGTGCTCAGCAGCTCGTACTTCACGGCGCGAATCGCCAGGGCCGAGCGCATGGCCAGCATCACGGCCTCGTCCGCCTCCTCAGCCGGCGCGTCGAGTAGGTGCCGCAGACGCCTCGCGTCGGCAACGAGCTGGTCCACCTGGTCCCACAGCGGCTTGCCCTCGCGCACTGGCGGTCCATCGGCACTGTCACGTGACAGATCGTAGCGCAACTGCACTATAGTTTCTATCACCGATTCCAGTACGTGGTAGCTCATTGGCAGGCCGAGCGCTTTGGCCTTGCACCACGCGGCAGTCAGACTCTCCTCAAACACCCGCTTGTCCCTCACACCTTCTTTTATACACTCCAGCAGGCCATATATTGTACCCTGCCGCATCGCCCCCAGCAGAGCTCCGCTCAGCTCCTCAATGCTTGTGTCTTCGTCGAGGTATGTGGGCGTTTCCGTGGTACTGCTGGATCCCTGAGGACGTTTTCCATCTCGCTGGAGCAGCTTGTTTTCCAAGCGTTGAAAGTCTTCCCCGCGGGCTTTGCGGTGCTTCTTCATCCTGCGAATAGACCAGTTTTTCATTAGGATGGCGTCGTTGAAAAATAAAGGCTCGACGCTCTGAGGTAAGGAAGCCAGGGTACTCACCATTCCTTCGCTCCTTCTGGTCTAGCCTGCGTTGACGTTGCCTTCTCTGCGTCGGCGGGCGCGCTGCTGCTGGGCGTGTTTGCCATGACGGCGCGCCCCCCTGGGATCGATCCTTCCTCAGATGCTGGGATACTGAGCACCTCCGAGTTACGGGGAGCGAGCTTTTTACTCACATTTTTTTATTGACACTGTAGTGGAAAAAAAGCACTTCATATCGACTTGGAATCGAGATTATCGAGAACGAGTGGGAAGTTATATACATTTACAACACATTTTGCAAATGGTAAATTACAAAATACATCGTACATGTACGAAGATAAATGTTTCGCAGCGGTATCGTTTTTGCAGTCGAGAAATCACTTGAATACTACGGTGCCCTTATTTACCATCAAACTCTCCAGTTGTACAGGGTGGGTGATCCGCGCCGTGTTTTTTTTCTGCTTATACTGTACCGCATTCATGCGTGCGGACGGGTTGCATACTCGCACGGGGCCGTTAGGCGCCGCATGGCGAGCGACGATAGGCAAGCCCGCACGCACGCATGAATCCGGTACAGTATAAGCAGAAAAAAACCACGGCGCGGATCACCCACCCTGTATAGACGGGTGACTGCGAATTATTGATTGTGCCTCACCCAATAGCGGCAACAACCCTCTGTATGTGAATGAGGCGCACAAGTGTGTACAACGTCAGCGTGGCAAGACGACTGGGAACGCAGTGACTGTCCCATGCTATCTCAAAGGGTCGCTATATAGTCAGTCTTATCTAATTGCAATCAGGAAGCACCTTGGCGGACGGGCCAGTGCGAAATGGTTGACGAAACATGTGGCGAAAATAAAATAGCCATAACACGCAAAATTTCCCGCATGCTTCGGTTAAAATAAGTAGCTAGCTGTATCGTCTCCGGCGTAAAAACATAATAGCGTTAGGCATAAAAAAATGCATTGAAAATAAACGCCGAATTGAGGACACAAGAGATTCTTTAGAACGAGAAGCTTCTGCTTGTTAGTTATGGTTCCGCGCTACGCGCTGCCACCTTGTAGTTCACTTTGGAGTACCCTACCCTATTCACTGTCCACCAGCTACAGTCGCGGAAATCACTCGAATCTTACTGTAGCGTTTCTAGTCGTAGTCGACGTGTGAGTATGTGCATTACTTACCGGCAATGCCCCTTTGTCACGACTGCACGAGGTGCACCACACGAGTGTAGAGCGTCACTGCGGCAGGCGGCAGGACGACGGGGAATACCGGGGAAGACAGTGACTGCCACCCTAACTTATCTCAATAATCAGCAATAAACTTATCTAATTGCGATCGAGAGCACCTTCACGGCGAACTGGCTGACGACGCATTTGCCGCAAATCAGTTCTGCCGCGCCCAAAAAAACTGAGTTCTTTGACCAAGTACATTGAACTTGATCCTTGATTTTTCAAGTACATATCACTTGAATCAAGACATATGCACTTGAAAAATCAAGGATCGAGTACAATGTACTTGGTCCAAGAACAAGAACTCAGTTTTTTGGATCCGGAAAGTTACCTTTGTTCTCAGTGCTTATCTTCTCCGTCTGTTGGGCTGGAAAAGGTTGGTTGTAAA
>NW_026267235.1:420367-432359 GCF_000697945.3 Frankliniella occidentalis
GTAGGGGGGGGGGGTACCTTTGGGTCAGGGAGCACACCGAGGACGTGCAACGGCTCATCGCAAGACAATCGGCTTTGTTTTACAAGACATATTCATGTTAATTGCAAATTGGGGAGGCGCTTCCCTGCATTCTAAGTGCGCGCGCAGGCGCTTTAGATTCGGCCAGAGCCCGGGGAAAGGAGAGGGGAGGGGGGAGGGGGTGCGGAAGTGTGGAAGACCCACACTGGCCAAGTGGCCAGCATGACAAGCATGATACCTCAGTCCGAACCTAAAATACAGTAGTAGTAGTCACCTACAGTGAGCCCGTTCATTTTGCAGAGGAGATTTCTTCGCGTGCTCTAGTGTTTTGCTTCCTATCAGATAGTAATGGATGACAATTAATTATGCAAAAGATCCCAGTTAAGTCCGTTGCGACAAACAATGGGCACGCTAATAACTGACCATGAGACGGAAGGGATTTGTTCAGGTAGCCGTAGCAAACAGAAGCAACCCTAAACATTTGCATTGATAATTAATTATTACCATATGAACACGAGGCTTCGCAGGAGTTCGTACACGTTCTGAGAAATTCCCCCGCACCCACTCAGAATGCGCAACACGTCAAAGAAGGTAAACAGGGAAACAGGAAGGGGTTCAACCCACACATTACATCTTCACAAGTTCTAGAACTGTTATGGTTTGATCGAGGCGGAAGCCAAAACTCCCACATTTTTTTAAAAAAAACGTTACACCTGTTACACCTTTGGGGCCTGCTTCTAAACTAGACAGTTTTACAGCAAACTGAAAGTTGGGGAGTGACTACCCACGTAATATCTGCGAAGTTTAGGGCGCATTTTTCTTGTTAATCTTCTCAATGCAGGCACTGCTAGGCTGAGGCCTCGCAGGCATGCGCACGCCCGCACGCCCGCACTCACACACATGCACCCGCGAGAGTAAATCCAAGTGGGACGAGTCGGCGCGCGGGTCCATATAGTCCGTGATGCTGGCGGTCCTTACCTGCTCGCGCAGGTGCTCGACGAGGTGGTGAGAATACTGGTGGTGGCGAGTGGCTCGAGGTGACGTGGTGCTCGTGGTGGAAGTGGCCGGGCCTCTGATCTCACTTCCACGATCGGTTCACCACTGCGGCTCGTCCCGACCCGCGGGTTCGTTATATGTCCTCGGGCGTCCTCCCCCGCCGGGGCCCCCTCCCCGAGGCCAGGCAAGGTGAACTCGGTGCACCCCGCCGAGACCTCGGCCGTCGCCGCGTGTGTGTGTCTCTTTCTCTCTCTCTGTCTGTCTCACACCGTCCTGCGCCGCCCCAGCCTATCACAAGCGTCCTCCCGCCACAGACGCGACGCGTCCGCGTCGGGGTACGCCCCGTGGGGTACTTCCCCCCAAATTCAAGAGTATACAGATTTTTTCTGAGACGTTTTATCATATTTTTACCCGATTTTTTTCTTATTTTTCTTTCTTTTTTTTCCGATTTTCCCATGATTTTTTCTGACGTTTCCTTGATTCTTTTCTGAGTGTCCCTTGATTTTTTAAATGATTTTTTCTTGATTTTTCTCTCATTTTTTTTACTCTTTTTTATCTTTTTCTTTTTTTTTTTTTGTTGGCTGAACTCTGATTTCTGTGCATGTAATACCCCTCGACGCACGAGCAGCGGTTGATTCGGACGCGGCCCGGGCCAGGGCCCAGCGAGCCGCATGGTCAGGTGCGACCGCCGGGGAGAGAGGGCGGGGGAGGGGGAGGGGGACGGCGGCGCAAATAGGAAGTCGATTGGCCGCATTGTCATTGTTTAACATACATTAGTGGCACCTAATAGTGTACGTGAGCGGGGTGGCGCGGGCGCGGGGACACATCAGCTGGGGATGGAAGGTAAAAGCTCAGCCAAACGGAGGAAGGTGCCATCATTAAAATACTATTTTGCTGTTCGACCGTCGATGGAAAGGCAGTCAAGGCTACGACGGACTGGCCCACAGACCCCGGAGAATTACGTAGATATACCGCATTTATGCTGCCCTGCGGGCGGACGGGCTCGCGGCGCCTATTACCCTCTCTCACCACGGCGCCCAGAGGCCTCTTGCGAGTAGGCAACGCGACCACACGCCTGCATTCGGTACAGTAAAACTGAAAAATTCTACGGGGTCTTGTGTTGTCTCACCCTGTGCAGCAGTAAAAAAAAAAAAAAAGTTGCAGAAACTACCAATATTAAAAATAAACAAAAAAACGCGTAGCAACCTTTTTGATGTTTGATCCAAATTCTCTGTTTTTAGCTAAAACAGCGAAAGCGTGCTTATAATCGTTATCGTAACAACGCCAATTTTTCGCATTTTGGGATCGGTCTTGAATCGTTCTGGCGCAATTCCAATGGAGCCATCTAATCTACGCTACCCATCTCGAAACATCGCCAAATACAATTACATATACAATATATAGTCTTATTTATTGTTCACACACACATCCTAAGTCTTAACCACAACCCGAGTTGCATGCGTAAATACACGAAGTCGCAGGTGATAGGTGACGGATGATGGGTAGCGTAGATTGATCCATTTGAGTTTCCACCCTCCACAGAGACGCGAGAAGTCTCAGCTTCGGAACCGGGCCCGCCCGGCGAGTAGGCAAGCCCGTCAAGCACGTCTGTGAGCCGTGCGGTATCATTGGAACCACACAGCGCCGCAGACCCGCGTGTCCTCACACTGGAAAAACTAATGTGACAAACGTCACATCCACGTTGCTCGATGCACTCACCTGCGCCAGGCACACTCTCGGCAGAACATACGTTTGTAATGCAACATGCAACGCACTGCTACCTGTTGATGCTCACTGCCACGATCCCGTTTTACAAATGCGCCTGGGAGTGCATCATCATCATCAAACGTATTCCATCACACAAGAGAGGACATGATGGTTAGCTTGCGTCAAGAAACACGCGTGTTGTGGGGTGGGGGCTGGGGGCCCAAATGAAAAGAATGTTGCCAAAGTGACATAGAGTGCCCTAAATACGGACGATTTTTTAGAGAAAATGGCCAATGACATCTGTAATTTTGATAAAATTGTAAATCGTTTGGAACTATAAAATCTTCGTACCGAGACACACCGACCAACACCTTGAACGATTTTTTTTTTCATCTACGCGGTGGACCTGTGAGGCCATTTTGAGACGAAATGACATCCACTGATCTCAAAATGACACCAAAACGGGCTGCTAAAACGACCAAATCTTGACAATGACATCAAAATGACGACATTTTGACAAAACCCTTTCCATCGGGAGAGTTTTCGCAAGCGAAGTGAGCGTGCAGAGACGTAGTCGCGGTCAACGACCCCGGAGGGGCAAGCAAGCAGTGGCAGTATTCGCGCCGCCCGGCTGCATCCATGGCCGCATGGCGTTCCCATAGAACAACCCTTATTTGAAATATTTCGCTGACCGTGAACAACACCCATACAAGAAGAGTGACAAGGATACAGTTAAATTGGAACCCGCTAAGAGCCCCTTTTTTTGTGTGTGTGTCTCCCGAAAAGAGTCTCTTCCTTTCACCCGGCACATCACAGCTCTCTGCAGACCAGTCGCCGCCGGTGCTCGTCACACTGCACAATCCAAAGCTGCAGCCCTGGGCGTCATTATGCACCGTGGCCCGGGGTGTGGCAGAGGTCCTCGACCCCGGCTGGGCTCCCGTGCGCAGCTTGGGGCGGGCCGCGCTCGCCGCGCTCGTCGCTAGTCGCCTGATCGGGCCTGGCTGGCGAGCGTACGTACAAGGCGAACCCAGTGCGAGGGGTACATCACTCGAAAAATAAATAAAATTTAAAAAAATCCATATATCAGTAAGAAATCAAAAAAAACTCAAGGAAAATCAATTTAAAAAGTAAGGAAAAATCAGAAAGAAAAAAACAACAGAAAAATCCAGAAAAATTAGTGTACGGTTGAGTTTACTAAAGTACTCCTCTTCCCCGTGCGAACGAAAAAAAAAAAGAAAGCAAAAAGAAACAGCCGGGTCGTCAGGATGGTGGGTTTTTGTCGCACTCTTGACTGGTCTAACAACCAGTATACGTGGTGCCAAACATTGCCACCAAAAGGATCTTCAGTACCCGAGGTGTCGAGAAACGAACACTGTCAGAACCCCAAAAAGGGTTTGTATTGTGACTGAGCTCCGCTTGATGTCATGCGTTGCCAAGACGTCAAAGGCCAAAGGGTCAGGCCGATTATTTCATTCGTGACTAGTGCCCCACGGCTTGACGTCATAGACAAAAGTTTGTAGCTTTCCTCCCCGTCAACAAAAATTCGTCACAAAACGTCGGAATTATGTGAATTTGCATCATTCTGGCGTGTTTTTAGACCTCAATACGTCCATGTTTCATCACAAATATTTAATTTTGACGTTTTGTGACAAATTTCTATTGGTGGGGCTCCTGACGAGGATGCCTCGGGGGCTGCAGCCCGGATTTGAGAGAAATGGCACTCCCTCGCCCCGCACAACAGAACGGGCATGAATCATAGACAGCTGTTTTGGGTCGGGTTCAACCGCGGCCATTCCCTCAGGCCCTAAGGCTACCGCAGCCACAGACCCCCTTAAAGCTTCCCCTTCCGACTCGGTACGTTGAACTTGGCGACCTCGCGTGTCGCTCTTCTACTACAGCCATGACCTACAGTCGAAACATGTATTCCACTTCTTCCTCCTGTTCGGTGCTTCTTTGGCGGAAACTGTAGTGAGCCAGCAGCTAGAGCACGTCCTCTTCATCGAGATCGGGCAAGACACAGGCTCGGGGAATTCTTGAGCGGTCCAGTTTAGGGGAAATGCAATCAGGGCACACACTAGTTCTTTGCCAGAGAATTTTTGTATTTTACATTTATGAGAGAAGTGGAAATATATGTATATAAATATAAAAGAGACTAAGGACAAAGAAAACATAAATGAATTATCTGACTTCAAACAAAACAAACAACAACTCAAGGGTCAAATATGCAAATTTTAAGCATACATAAAAGTTTTGAGTATTACAAATAGTGAAAAATACATAAAAAAAAGCTGCCAAGAATCTCAATCTTTCATCCCTGCCTAACATACAGGACAGAATAACAAATACAAACTACAGTTGAAAAGAGTAAATCAGTCTGTGTCACTAATTTGTGACAGCACATTGGAATGATGTGACACAAGTCAGAAGGGTTGAAGCCGATATAGTTTAAAGAAAAATGGGAACCGATGGAAACACAAATACCAAATTCAAGCAGTGATACCTAAAACCAGACATTTGTCTCCATGAAGGGTCAAATTTATCCAGGAAGCAAGGAGAAATGTGACCTAGTATCACTCAAGATAGAACAGAAAATTATAAAAGTAGCAGCGCAGTTTTGACTAGGTCTATTACTGAACTATCAAAGCTGTCTTCACTTTACGACTGTAGATGCATCACAAACCTTTGTATAGCCTAATCCAGGCGTCTAAGTACAATCCACTTAAGATAAATTTCTTTTCTGTTGCCATCAAATTTCATTTGACATCTCGGAAGAAGCATGTTGAATCAAAGATCAAACACATTTCCAGATATTGAAAGAATTAACTCGATGAATGGGATCTTTTTTAAATAAATATCTCCATATTTAAAATACTGATGGCAAAGCAATGGTGCAAGGATACAATACTGAAGGCACAGAGTCAATTTCAGACTTATACAGTCCCATTAATAACATCCATACTTCAAAACAGTTGATAAACCTGCTAAAACTATGATTGCTTGCATGGAAAAGTTCAATAAAAATAAAAAATAAAGCTGTCAGTTATGAAATAACTAACATTTAGCCTTCAGCAAGCTAGGGAAGACCTTGACTTCAATATCACGGGTGCTGACAGTTGGCAAATATTAAAAGCTGACTAAAATAATAACTGCCTAAAAGGAGGGAAAAGTTACAAATTGCAACTGATAGTACCTTCTTGCATTATAAAAGAAAGATAGATACACAGAGAGATATTCACATGATGATTGTCTATAAGAACTAACTTCTTGACATAAAAATTGAAAACAATATTTTTTACTTCACATAGTTAATTAATATTATTAAATACAGGACAATCTTTTGGTTGACTAGCTTGGTTTTACAGCCACAGCATGGTGGCAGGATGCAGCAAGTACAAAACTTCAATTGATAACTTGGATTTTAACGAGGTTCTTATGGTATCAATCTTAATCAAAACCTCAAAATATCAACATCACATGTCATTTGACAAAAATAAAAATAATTGTCAAACATCAAAATTTTCAGGGTACTATAAAATGTAAGCTGAGTTTTAAAATGACTTTCAAGTTTCAAAATGAATGTAGATGGCTGTAACGTAGGCCATGATTTGTTGCCAATCAGGTCTCTCTAACTGAATCATGTCATTGATATTCTGGAATAAAAATTGGATTAGATTAAAAATATAAGGTACCTAAACAGGTGTATAATAAAGCAGCTACAAGGTAAAGCAAAAACTCACCAAAGTTGTAGGGATACCAACAGACTCTGCAGCAGCGAATGCAATGGTAAAGTTACGTCGCTTCTCATTAGGTGTCAAAGTATCATAAGGTACTCTATCAGGAAGGTATGAATGGAGAATAGCACAAAATGCTAAACCATCATTCCAAGAACTAGAGAAATTAGTAATGTCAATATTACGATAACCAACTGACTTATTTTGACACCACTTTAACAATGCATTTCTTTTAGAACCACCATTCTTCACTAAGGGTGCCAGTGGATCTTTCCTCTCACCTGCAAACAAAGAAGAAAATTTTATTGGAGATTCTAGAGAGAACAAAAAGACTTCTAATATTATTGAACAAAATATTTTCTAAATGCACAGCAGAAAGACCAATCCAGAAGCAAATATAAACTACATAAGACATACTTAAATCACCACAGCTGTTGCGCCTTGTATAATCCATACTCTTGCTGGCTAGGATGGAGACTGGTGTAGTGAGGCCTGGGTGATGGGCCAAACTCGCTAGTGCAAGGGGTGGTTGTGACACTTGGGTAACATCTTCACAAGCCTTTGAATTGGCCTTCAGACTATCCAGACTGTTGGCTTTACCATTATCTGTAAGCGTACAGGCATGCAAGAAATGCAACACATCAAAAGACTAGAAACCAAACAGAGATGCACAAAATAGAACTTTAAGGGAATCTACATAAGTGTGCAGGACTACAAAAAAATATTTTTTTATGAAATCAGTCCAAATCTATCACACTCACAATCAAAAGAAACTATATTCGAGGTGCAAATATACTTGATGTTGATTTGAATTTTCTTTTCCAAAACAAAATGTAAGTATGATGTACAAGGTGTCAGAACTACAGCACAAAATCATAGAGGGAACTTAAAGACTTCAATATGATAAAATAAACTGATGTGTCATTGTAAACTGCTATGATGCAGCTCCTTACACAAATACTGTGTGCATGCAAAATCACTCCTGGCACACCTATGATTGAAATGGTAAACTACAGGTAAATACGTACCACTGAGCACATTCTTGCGAGACTGTTGCTGCACAAGTCGATTATTTGAGTGCATATTGTTATTGTTATTATTGTGAAGTTGATTGTTGTTATTCTGGTTATTGGACTGCTGGTCTCGTAATGGCCCTTTAAAAAGTGGCTCGGAGTCAGCTAGCGTGAGGTGTCGTAACGGGGAGGATGGAGTCGATGGCGACAAATTTGCTGCACCAACTGCTACTGATGCTGCCCTCACATCACTGGCGATACTGCTGAGACTGGAAGTTGAGGAACTACGGCTGCCACCAGGCCCTGGAGAAAAATTAGAGCAGAGATATTAGAATATATATAAATGGTACATATGTAATGAAACATTATGTAATATGGTCACAACTCCCTACATTTACCACTCATTTTAAGTGATTCTACAAACAAAAACCATGTTATAATGAGACCACGTTTGTAGAAATTAAAACACTTTTTAAATTATCAATGCAACATGAAGATCAGAAATTTATGTAATAATATACCACTCCATGTGACTACGATAAATTCATGCATAACCAATTTGATTTATAGAATCCATGCTCACATTATAGTAAAATTTGCAACAATAAGGCAACTATAATCAACATAGAAAAACTAAACCTGATACTGAGTTCAAATGCCAGAAGTAAGACAGGTAATCATGCAGATGACTTAAAATGAATGAAAATGAATGACACAAATATTGTTACACACATACCCTTACTAGTCTTGGCCTGCTTTGTAGCATTTTCAATGCTTTCTATAAGGGACTTGACAGACAGTCTTGAGTCCTGACGAGATATGCCAGGTTTGTTTCGTCGGGCTGTTGCTATTTCATTCAGCACTGAGTCACCGACAGTGGCACCAATGGTGGATGACATGGCACCAGACATGGACACTGAACGTAGCATCACAGGCGGGTGGTGAGCAGGTGGGGGCGAGCCACATTTCTGGGCAGCTATACCACCAAAAATAACCCACACAATACTAATGTTAGCCACAAAATCGTGCAAAACATAATAACAAGAAATAATGCTGAACATAAACATGAACATAAAAATATGAATCTAAATATTTCAGTTTTCTGGCAGGAAGCAAATACACAAATTACAAACCATGCTTTAAAAAAAAAAAAAACGGTGTAAAGATCTTGTACATGCAGACAAATTAGCTGTGTGACCACCACCAAAATAGGCACAAAAGCTTTGTGTCTGTTACATGAGTAATGTTGTCACTGAGTGATTCACACTTAAAAAGTATGTGTTTGTGTGTGTGCGCGCGCGCGCGCGCCAGTGTCAAATTTTGAAAAATACATTAGATGTGTCGATAATGTAAACCTCATTCAAAAATACAATACCGTAGGATTGTAAAAATAATAAAAGTTGTTAGTGTAAAAAAAACTCAGTTACCATAGAGAGGGTGACCAGCAAGTCCAATACACAAGAAAAGCCAACAAGTCACATAACACTAGAGACTTTAGCGAAACCAAACTGTTTGATGGTAAATAAAATTCAGCAAGCAACACTTTTCCAAACACATTCTTTAGAGGGGATAAACAAACATATAGCCACCCAAAATATTTTAAACTCAAAATCTGCAGACCTAACTGTTAGCATCAAATACTTAAAAGTTTACCATAGACAGGGGAAAACCCTTCAGTCTAGCAGAACCAAACCATCCTGTTAAGAAAAATACTCAAATAATCCCAGCCAAGTAGTTAAGATTGTTAAAATTTCAAAAATAAGAGTCAAACCATAAAGCATCACACATATTCCCCACTTAAGACACATTTCACTCAGCGTGGACTTACAAGGACAACACTGAACAGCTGGAGAAAGCTGAAGATTAAAAGAACTGGGCTGGGAACCCACCTCCTGCTCATCCGATGACTGCAAGGTCGCACTAACTTTAGAATGTGTCAATGGTGGTTTATGCAAATTGTCGGCTCTGACAATTAATTGTTCAGGTTTTTCAGGGTCTTGATCTTTGAAAATAGACAGTTTAGGACTCTTGTTTGAATGGATGGGTCTTGGTTGATTATAAGGTCCATGCCAAGAATTTCTATTTGGTGACCTAACAAAGTGGTCATCATCACTGTCAACCTCCCCAGACCAGCGACGCTTTGATTCACGAACAAATCCTACAGACCGCAGCATTTCTAATGTAGGCGATCGGCTTTTTGCTATAGTTTGCATGGCTATGACTGGCACTTGCTGGGTGGGAGAGCTTTGAGAAAACACACTTTCAACCTCCATTTCCGTATCAGAATTTTTTCTAACACCACATACTGAAGCAGTGTTATCTGAATTAGAGATACTTTCATCTTTAGGACCAAAACTACTCTTCATGACACAATCCACAACTATTGGAGTGTTGTTGGATGGAGTTGATTCTTTTGTACTTTGTTTAATGGTCTCTGAAGAGTCATTAATATTGTAAAACGCATCCGAAAGCATTTCAAAAATTACTTGATTTCTGGAATCCTCATTTGCTTCCAAATAAATTTGCTTTGGTACAGTTGCTTTAGCTTCACTTTCTAAAGGCATAGAAATACTGCATTTGTATAATTCTTCTTGCTCTTCATCATCATCAATGAAGATGCAATGAGCTTTCACTAAAGGCACCCTCTGATCACGAGAAACATGATTGCTGTTCAGATTTTTATTAATATCAAAAAAAGGGAGTGGAGTAAATGAAAAATCTTCAGAGCTTAATTTTTTTTCATGGGTAGGAACAAATTCGTTCTGTTCAGGAAGAGGAGGTAATGAAGGTTTGCGCACCACCTTTTCAAAGTGCAAGTTCTTACAGTTGAGTTTCAGAAACTTGTGCTGTGAGCCTTGTGCTTTCAATTGTTCAAGAGGATCATGAGGGGGTGGTGAGCCTGATACTGGCCGACTGCGTTTCAATTTACCACCCTTTCTGGGGGATGATGTAATACTACCTTCAGGAAATTTTTGACTCCCAGGTGAAGCAAGGACATGGAAACTACTATCAGCTAATACCTTATCTTGCTCTCTTTGCACTTTACCAAGAGAGACTGGTGTGATGTCGTGCGAGATACTTTCCCCACGTTCTATACTCGCATGATTTATTGGCTTTGTATTTTCATTTGTTTGCAATTCCTTTTTGGTCTTCAGAGAATCAAAAAATTCTCTCAATACACTCCTTTTTATTGGCAGGCTTTCCTGAAATTCTTTACGAGTTTTCAGGGACTCAAAGAAATCTTTCAGAGGGCTTTTGTACTCCCTTGGGATGTTAGCATCAGTAAAATTTCCACCTTTCTTAGACTGACATTCAGCTTGTTGAGACTGGTATTTTATTTCATCATCCTCAGGCTGCCTTACAACAATAGTTGGTAAACTGGACAACACCTGTCCAGGGCATTCTGATGCCACTACATATTTGCAGGATGCTTGTTGAGGTTTCGTCCTTTTAGAGCTTTCAGCTTCATTCAGACGGTCAAAGAAGTCCTTTAGCGGGCTCTTGACTAATTGAGGGCTTGGCTCCTGATCCTCTAAGGATACAATGTGGTTATCTGGTTTTCCACTTAGTGCTTTCTCAGCCCAGGTGCTCGTCTGTCCTTCCACTGATAGTTCTTCCTGTTTTTCATTAATTAAAATATTTTGACAGGCACATGCATCTCCTAAATCTTGATTGATGTTACCACTATATACTGTAATAGGTTTCAAGTTTTCTGATAAGATTGATGACTCTACACTGTCTGCTTGAACTGGACTTGCTGACACCATGGTAGGTACGTGCTGATCCCCTTCCTTGCTGCTGGCATACACTAAAAACATTATCATGATGAATATCAATATGTATACAAATTTCAAACATAATGGTATAACTTGTGTTGGGAATGTTTAAAATGTTAGTTTTAGTGAGATTGAAAAGTACCACATATCAGAAGGGAAAAGGTATGTGGTTAGAGAAGGAATTTCTTGGGACACCAGAAAGATTAGCACATTTTCCATTTTGCAATCAGATCTATGACATCAGTGGAACTCAAGGTGGTCAACAAGCAAATTTAGAACTGAATTCTGAGCAATTTAGAATCAAGTTCAAAATTTTTAGATTTGTGCAAAGTATTATTAGGCTGGTTTCAAACGAGGATTAACCACACAAATGGTGGGTTTGATTAGGGTCAAATGACATTCCAAGAGGAGGGTGGAGGTCATTTTTTCCTTGAAAAATGCAAGATTAGCTTACATGCAGTGTGTAGTTGAAGCATTCCAAAGAGTGAGAATTAAAGCACACCGGTTTTACAAAACTAACAAACTGTACATAATTGTCACTGGTATAAATAGGATTGTGTAAGCAATCTCTATAATAAGCACAGTGCAAAAGAACATGAACCAATCATCCAGAGTCATCTGTTATAGTAAAGAGGTTACATATCAAAAAGCACTGCATTTGGTATATAGTTTGTATCATGCATGAATCTATAACATGCACAACTAAGCACTCAAATACTGTAACTTATTGTAGCATAGAGAAAATTAAGAA
>NW_026267235.1:439957-444910 GCF_000697945.3 Frankliniella occidentalis
GGGGGGGGGGGTACTGGAGGAGGGCAAGAAGCACCACGGGGGCGAAGGGCGGCCGCCGACGGGCAGCCAGGGAAGGGCGGCCAGGGCGACGACGACGATAACCGAAGGACGGCGTGCACAACACACAGGGTGCTGCTGCTGCGTCGTCGGGGCGTTAGTCACCGCGCTGCTATACGGCAACGGCCGCGGCGGCGGCTTCCAGTCGCCTCCTCTCCTCCCTTATCACTGATAAGCACTTATCACTGACGTTGTCGTCCGTGGCGGGGCCGACGGTGGCCCTGGGCGCCGCTCGCATGCACTGTTAATCCTGCTTGCTCGCGGTGCTGTATCTTGTCTCGCGCAGACGCACACACGCACGCACACAAACGCACACAAACGCACACACACACACGAGCACATACGGTCCGTTATGGAGGCGGTGCCGCTGGACGCCCTCGGCGCGCGCGACGCGCACCGCCGGGCACAAGTAGAGCAGAAGGCTGGCGGTGGTGCGCGGCCCGCCGCCGCGGTGTTTGAACAGCTGCCGCGGGCGCACACCATCACGCACACGCACACACACCACACCACCACGGGGACGGGTAGGAGGGACAGGAGAGATGGCCAGGATGGCGACGGGGGAAGTAAAAACACTTGCACTGCGACGCACCAAAACTTGAACCAACGACACATGGGTCGGGCTCACAACGGCCTCCTCGCCGACGCACTTGTAGAGAAAGACATCCAGGAAGGGTGACGCACGCGCGGTCCCTTTCCGAGGGGGGATAGCGACCCCTTCACGACGACGACGCGGTGCGGCACACGCCCGGGTTGTGTCGCGGAGCGCTCGGGCCCCTCGCGGAGCTCTCTGGACGTCGCGGTGCTGCTGACGCGCGACTCGCTCGCGGCTCGGCTCTCTCGCGGTACGACGCGGCCTCCGCTTGTTCCACTCTCCTCAGCGCACAGCTGCCGACTCCCCGCGCGCCCCGCGCCTCCTCCCCGCCGCGCCCCGTCGCGGGTGCACCCCCTCCCCACCCCCTCCCCGGCCGCGGCCCGGGCGGCGGGCGGCGCGCCGGGCGAGCGGACGGCCGGCAGGGCGACGGCACGGCAGCACGACAGCCTGACGGGACGGGCCTGACGGCGGTGAGGTGGTGGAAGCTGGGCGCGAAAGGGGAGGACGGCGAGGTGAAGGGGTGCGGTGAGGGTGGCCTGCTGGGGACGGGCAAGAGCAGGGCTCCGGGCCGGCGGCCCGCAGCTGCCCGTCCTGTTGCGCGCCCTGTTGCAAGGCCGACCGCAGGGCCTACGGCCCGTCGTCGCGTCACCTGTCGCACCTGCAGGCCCTCCAGGGGCACGTCGGCGGCCCTGCGGTGAGGGTGGCCGGGGAAGATCAGGCAGCAGGGGCCCTGGGCGTAGGGCTGGCCTACAGCTGCCGGCCCTGTTGATGCGAAGCCGTCACCTGTCGCACCTGCAGGCTCTCTCCAGAGGCTGCCCTGCGGTACGCCTCCTCCTGCGGTACGCCTCCTGCGGTCCCCGCGGCCCCCCGTCCGTCCGCCCGTCCGACAGCGTAGCATTCGCGCGGAGAAACTCGTCGTAAAGACGCGCGGCCGACGGCCCAGTTCAGGACTTGAACTTGAACTTGGGCTTCCAGTCGGCGCGGGGCTGGCTGGCTGGTGCGGAGCGGGCGCTGGCGGGGCGGGGCGGGGTGGGGCGGGGCACGGGGACGGGTGATATTGATAGCCTCTCTACTCGCGGGTAATGACCCACCTTGCCCAGCATCTGCCACCGCCGCGCTGCCTTTTCATCATTCCGCTCGTTCGCCAATAATCACGGTGATCGCCTGCCAGTCCCGCGGCGCGCCACTCGCTACAGTATCCCCCCCTGCTCCCCGTGATTCCGCGACTTGTCGTCGTCGACGACGACGTCTCGTCTAATCAAGACCACCAATGGAGCGTCGGGGCAAAAACATGGCCAGCAGCAGCGGCGGTGTGGCGTGGCCTCGAATGGCGTAGCCGATGATGATCCTCCTGCCATTCCCTTCTCTCTTTGCTTATTGCCAGGAGGAAAAATGTGTCTGTATGTGTTTGTGTATGTGTGTTATGTGTGTCTGCTCGACGGCGATGACGTTGACGGCTGCAGCAGGGCGTGTGGCGTGTGCGCGCGTGTCGCCCCCCCCCCCCTTACGGCCCCCTTAGTGCCGCAGTTGGTTAGGGGCGCAACGCACCCGGGGGGGGGGGGGCACTGGACCGCAGCAAGGAAGCTTGGCCCAAACGAGGTTCCTACCGTCAGTGCTGCCGCTGCTGCTGCTGTTGCTGTTAGTGCTACTGCCACCTCGCCGCCGTCCAATCTCCCCGATGGGAGCAGGACCTTGAGCTTATAGAGAGCCCCAGAGGAGAGAGATAGATGGATGTGTGGATTGAATGGATGCGGACGGTTCGGTTTGGACGGCTTTGGATAGAAGCGAGGCTCATCACCACACGGCTACAACTCCCGCCTGCTCACCTCACCACACGACCAACGTGTACAGCAATTACGGAGGCGCAGGGGGTCCGGGAGAGGAACCACCGCGTCCCGGGGGGGGGGGGGGCAGCCTGGGCGCGGGTCTGGCTAAGCCCCCCGCGCGCGGTTCCTCGGATGGGACGCCGCGGTGGACGACGACGGCGGCGGTGGCGGTGGTGGTGGCGAAAGTAGACATGCGCGAGGATCTTGAAGGAGGACGCAAACCCTCCGTGTCGTCCAGGAGGAGGAGGAGGAAGACTGCGTTTGCCTGATCCTGGTCACGCTGGGAGGGATAGCTCCTGCAGCAATATACGCAGCAGGTGGTGGTGGTGGGAACACGCCGGGGCGCGCGCCCCAAAAGTGGGTCACTCGGCCGCAAGTGCACCGAGAGAGGCAAAAAGGGGGGAAAGGGGAAATAATAAAAATTGTAAAGCGGCGGCGTGGCCGGGCAAAAGAGGCAAAAGGCAGCAGTAAGTAGCAGCAGCAGGGAGTCGTCGGAATGGGAATTCGGTCAGTTCGCTTCTACTCAAACGCCCCACGCCGGCGCCGTGGCCGCGCACCGCCGCGCCGTTCTAACGGCAACGGGAGCCTGTACTATTCGCAATCGTTTGTTGCAAACGTGCAATCGCCCTTGGCTTCTCGTAGGTAAGAAGGAAGGACCGTTCCCGGCGTGCCGTACGTCCCATCGCCGCCACAGTAGTTCCGCGCGAGGTTTGCCCGAGGGGGAAGGGGGTAGGGGGGGGTGCTCCGCGGCGGCCACGCTGGGGCTCTGGGTGCGGACGAGGAAATTATTCCAGCCTTATTAGTCGTCCGCGACGCGAAGTGTACCCGGCAGAGTGTGTACACCCTGCACAGAGGCCGGAAATTAACGATACGGCTCAGCCGCAGCGCGCCACAAACCTCGTCAAAGTTTTCCAATTAAAAAAAAAGAGAGTACAGTACGTACTAAAGTTGCCGATAATTATTATTGTTCGATGTCTCAGGTATCTTTTTGAGCCGCCGACGGGGCGAAGGCGAGGCGATTGCGCCGAGACGGCCCAAGAATGTCATGGGTGTGTGCATCGTTATCTCCCCCACCTCCGGGCACGGATCACACAGAGCCCCTTACTGATAAAACGGGATAAAACGGCTCGCGGTGCGCTCGGCGGCGGCGGTGGCGGCGTTTTTTTTTTGCGTGGAACTGCCGCTAGGCAAGGTAAATCGAGAGCCGCAAAAATAAAAATAAAAAATCATAACAGTCTACAAAACAAGAGAAACCCGGTACCGGTAAAGACAAAAAAAAAATGGCAATGTTTTGATGCTACACTAGTAGCTGTACGTCTGTAGTGATACTGTACCGCATGCACGGGGTGCGGGCGGGCTTGTCTATCCTCGCTGACCACGGCTCCTTATGGCCCCGTGCAAGTAGGCAACCCGGCGGCACGCGTGCATGCTGTCCAGTCTAACTACAAAAGTGCGCGGCGTGAGTCAGCCACCAGGTACAGGACATACTGACGTCGAAATGACCACGACGGTTTGGTTCTCTTTTTTCTTCAGTTGAAGAAGTGGTGGTTTAGTTCAGACGTCATGTTTTCGTGTCTCTCTCGGCCAGCCGCCAAGGCCGAGGAGGGACCTTCCCCCGCCCGCACCGCCCGGTGCGGTACAGCAGCGCGGTTGTGTACGCCCGTCGCCAATTTCACTGCAAATACCGATAAAAGCCGAGCGTGGCTCCTGGAGCCGGGGCGGAGGGAGCAGAGGGAGCAGCAGCAGCCAAGGCGACGGCGGGGCGGCGGGCCCCGGCCCTGGCCTCAATCGGGGACCCAACACCACACCGCACCTCACCGACCACCATCTCCTCCTCCTCCACCGCCGCCGCCGCCAAGCACCGCCGGAGCCCTCCGAGTGCACCTGCATTGTCCTGTACCTGGGCTTGACGTCTTGCTCGACGGCACGAGGAGCAGGCTTTGGCACGGTCGTTTGCTGTGCAGCGCAGCAGCAGCAGCAGTTGTTTGAGACCAGGCAAAAGCTGGTCAGCTTATAATCCCCAACACAAACTCGACAATGGCAAAAGCGTTTGCTCGCCAGGTTGTTTTTCTGCGCACCTCAATGACACCTGTGTGTTTTTCTCTGTTTTCGGGAAGAGAGACAAGAGGCCGTGGTAGGGGAGAGGGGGGAGGGGGGGCGGTAGAGGAGAGCAAGGCTTTTGCCCAACCGACTGAGAGAAGAGAGGTCCTCGACGACGGCAAAGGACTTGCACTTGCACCCTGCGGAAAATACGTGTTATGACGGTGAGAAAGATATGCGGGCTAAATTGCCCGCACAAAGTGAATGGGTTTTCACAAAGAATGCGCCAGAGTGGGGAGAGGGGGAGAGAGCGAGAGAATGGCGCGGCCGAGGAATTTAATAGCCGATTTGGACGCAAACTGCCAGAATCTTTTCATCGCCTTTTGAATAAAGCTCAACGGCGATGTGTTGCGACGGAAAGGAGTTGGACGGAGAAGA
>NW_026267235.1:444960-450595 GCF_000697945.3 Frankliniella occidentalis
ATTTAAAAGAAAATGTAGAATATCCAAGTATAAGAAAATGTAAAATTTCAAGTGATTTGACCTATTTCAATCAGATATAGTTTGTTAACAAAAAGAAAGTGCCCTGGATTTGAAGAATTTTTATCCCTCTTCCAACCCATAGGAGGGAAATGTGTAACCTTTTCTATTACATATAAAAAAGGAAAAGTTGTAGATGAAACATGCATGGTACTCACCTTTCAGTTTTTCCAGTTGAGACTCCAGCGATCGAACTTTGTCCCGAAGTGATTTATTTTCCAACACTAATTTTTCTAACTCATGTTGTGCTTCAGTCTTGAAATCATTGGCTACTCGTACAGTCATTAAAAGATCGGATTGGAATTGTTGCCATTCAGCACTCTAAGGAGATTTAAAGAAAATAAGAAAATTTAGATGATGTATTTCAGTGATAATAAATAGAATGCGTGAAATGACCTAAACTGTTACACACCTCTTCACTACGGAGTCTCTTTTCCTCAGCGAGATCAGACTCATAATGAGCTAATCTCTGCTCAACGTCAGCACAATGCCTTTGAGTTTCAGAAAGAGCAGCTTTAAGTTGCCGTTTATCTTCAAGATGGCACTGACACTGCATTCTTATGTCATTTGCCGATTCTTGTAAAGTAGCAAATTCAGTTGCTAAAGTTTCTTTCTCTTTACGAATTTGTTTGGAATTGTTACGCATGACCTGAAAGAATTTGACAGATTAGTAAAGAAAGTGAAATAATCAAAACATTAGAAATGAGTGAGGAACACAAATACCTTGAATTCTTCTTGAAGAGAGCTTAACTGCTCTCTTAGCTTTGAAACTTCACACTGTGACCTTGATAATTGTTCTTGAAGAGAAGCAACTTGTCCCTCCAGAATATCCTTTTCTTTCCGAACATTGTCTAATAATGACTCTACCTCTGATCTGTCCCCAAGTTCTCTCGCATGATCCAATTCTTCAATCTGTGACAAAATAAAGAGATTCAAAATTTAAAATTGATTGATTGATTGGACCAATGGGGGAGTGCGGTCAATAATACACATAAAAGTAAATAAAACCAAACTCCTTTGTAAGCCAACAAATTATTACTCTGAAGATACATATTTCTACACTAACCTTTGCTCTGGCATTTTCTAGAAGTGTTGATAATCTTGAAATTTCTATGTGTCTAGAACTACTTTCCTCCTTTGCTAATGCCAACTCTTGATCAAGGTGCTTTCTTTCTGCATGAGTGGCATCAACAGTTGACTCAAGAAGCCTCACTCTATCAGTTAGCCTGGCATTTTCAGCAACATGCGAGTCGGCTGCTGCCCTTAGTTCAACCAATTCTGATGTCAACTCATCCTGTTTGACTAGAAGGGCCTCACGTTCCTCCTGACCACTCTGTTGAATAAGAAGAGTAAATTTATGATATAGAAAGTACTAAGACAAGGTATTGTGACATTTCCAAATAATAAGACTGAAATAGTATAAATAATGCAATTCTTACCTTGAGAAGTTCCACAAGTTTTTGTTCCCTTTCTCCAGGGCCATGCAGTGAGTCTCCACCACCACCAGGGCCACTTCCATCTTCCTCTCTTAACAACAATTCTTGAAGTGTATCCACTTTAGTACGTGAATCTTCAAGTTTTTCAGTTTGTCTACATAGCGACTCAAGCAGAACACCTTTCTCTTCAGTGAGGCGTTCATTTTCTGACTGCAACTCAGTAAGTTGAGTTTGTAGATCAGCCAGTTCTTGGAGTGTAGCTTGCAGTTCCTCATTGGTGCTGAAAATATACAAATGTCATTACTTATGAATTTTGAAGAAGTTTATGTTTCAGAAGGTCCAAAAGGGTATTTTGCCACATAACTGAGAGTTGCATTCAAACATTTAATTTTAGCCAGAATTACATTTGACATTTAAAAAATGTACCTGTAATGGGTTTCCTCCATCTGCATAATTCTATCTTGAAGGCATGCTACTGAAACTTCACTCAAACTGCTGCAGGAATGCTTGTCCCAATCTCTGTCTCGATCAGGAGTGACACATATCGGGTCGCACACATCGGGTAGAACACCATTTGTACTTGTTGTTGCACACAGGTCATTAATCTGCACAACACCCAACCCATAAATTCAGACAGTTAGAAACAATAAATAAGGAAACTTCATGTAATAAATAATCAATATAATGTTATAAAACATACCCCTCCATTGTTCAAAGGTATAGGTGACTTCTGACGATTACTAGAATTGCTCGCATTGAGGAGGAGTTGCTCCTTCTCCATGTCTGATAATCCACAGTTGTGGGACGTCATATTTTCTACGCTTACATCCATTTCTGCACTATGCTGTTCCTGGTAACAGAGAAAAAGAACAGAACACTGTCAGAATTAGCTGCCATTGCTTACAGTAAAATTGCAAATTTAATGACACACAGAAATAATGGACCAATCGAGACTAAACACATTAATAAGAACTGAATCTACATGAATCAAAATAACTGGAAGCCAAGATTGTGAAAATACTAGTGTGTAATAAGTACAGCGCCTGATGTGCATTCAAGTGCACTTTGCATTGGCGGTGCCGCGCACTGCACCCACAGAACCTAACCTCACTTCAGCTCCATAACATCACTTTGCTGAACAGTGAACAGGTCGTTCTCGGCGTTGAACCAGCGTTTCAAGTGACCCAACCCGTGAACGGTGGCTCTAGCAACTCACCCCGACGCTCTGCGAAACCCCTCCGACCAGACTGAAGCCACTAACATAGGGACCCCCTCTTCTACGGTCCGTTTACCAACAACTCCGCACTGAATACGCCAACGACTTACGCGGAGGAGAGGCGCGCATCGACTTTGCGCGCGCGCCGCGCGGCAACCGGCAACCCTACTCGCGCCCCCAAGGTCGGGAGGAACACCGGCGCGAGCAGGAGCCGCGAAACTCCCCGAACGCGAAGCCCCCCAGGTACACGTACAGGTTAGATGCGCCTTCTCCTCCTCCTCGGTCCTCGGCTCCCGCTCGCGCTGGTCCGCGGCCGCGGCGGCGGGTAGCAGCGGTAGCGTCAGCCGCGGCGGTAGCGGTAGCGGTGGTAGCGGTGCACTCACCCGTAACCGAGCCACTTCTTGGCGGAGGGACTGCAGCTCGCCCTGGCTCCCGGACAGCTCCTCGACGCGGCGCTGCAGCAGCAGCTTGTCGCGGGTCACCTTGTCCAGCTCGCCCTGGAGGCCCTGGAGAGTCCCCTGGAGGCTGTGCATCGACTCCAGGTCGGCGCTGCTGCGCTGCTGGTGGTGGTGGTTGTTGTTGTTGTTATTGTTGATGATGCTGTTGTTGTTGACGGGAGGCGCCGGCACCTCCGCCGGGTTGCCGTTGGTCGAGGCCGCGGAGGCCGCAGCTGCCGCCGCGGCCGCCGCCGGGGCGGTGTCGGCGGACGGCGCGCGCCCCTTGCCGCCCCGCAGCTGCTTGGGCAGCTGCGGCAGCTGGAACTTGTGGTGCTTGCTGTCCAGGCTGGAGATGCTGGCCGCGCCCTTGAGCACGGCGGCCGCCTCGCCCGGCGGCTGCAGCGACGACGGCTGCCCCTTGGGGATCTCGGCCGAGCCGAACGAGCGCACCAGCCCTTCCTGCTGCGCCAGCTGCGCCCGCGGCAGCGTGCTGACGCCGTTGGCGCCGTTGGCGCCGTTGGGGGCGGGGGCCCCCTCCTGGCCCGGAGGCGCCGGCGCCGCGGCGGGCGGCACCCCGGCGGCCGCGCCGCGCTTGCCCGGCCGAGCCGCATTGCCGCCGCTCGGAGGCCCGTGGCCCCTACGGAACAGCGATTTTAGCTTCATCATAGTAGTTTGTCCAGCAGCGCCCCGCTCTCGCGTCTCGAGGATGCAATTGTTGGTGTCGTCGTTGTTGCAGTCAGTCTCTCTCTCTCTTTCACCCGATTTATTTTTGTTGTTGTTGTTTTAGTTGGATGGAGTTAAGCGCTCCCGCAGTCCCTGAGCGGGTTAATGGATGAGGAGGCGATATTAAGTGCAGCGCTAACGCCGGCACCTCGCACAACATGTCCGCAGGTGTGTTGCGTTCTTTAAGAAGTGCATCTGGAAATACAAAGAGAAAGCAGAAATGCGGTTAGTCGGTTAGTGCAAAAAATGAGTTACTCATGTGAATGATGCTGTTGGTCAGTATGACGGGGGTGAGGTGGTGGTTGAGGAGGAGAGGACGCCAACAAGTTTAGAAGCGAGAGGTGCGCGCGCGGGGGAAGACCATACAGTAAGATCCACCGCTGCGCCCTCGTCGGTGTGTTATGGGATGGGGAGTTGGTGTGGTGATGAGATGCTGGCCGCTATAGCTGTTTGGGCCCGCGGAGTACAAAGTCCAGCGGCACCGCAACCGAGCAGCCCGACCGGCGGCCCAAGTCGCTCTGTTTTCGCAAAACTAAAAAATTGTCCCCTGCCTGAACTACCATTCAAACATACACGCAGACAGACGGAGCGGTCTAACCAATCTGCAGCGCTCCTACACCTACACTATCACTGTACACTGTACACCATGATGGCTGAGTAACCCCGCGCACTTCTGTAGTTATGCTGTAGTACGACTGTGGGCAGGCTGTACACGCCGCCTTACGGGCCGAGCGAGTACTATAGGCAACCCGCCCGCACTCGCGCGTGCGGTACAGCATAACTACAGAAGTAAGCGGTGTTTATCAGCCACCTGGCAATACTTAGAGAGACTCATAGGGTCTCTCTAGGCAATACTATACCACACGCAGGGTGTACGGGCGGGTTGCCTTAGTCACACGGGGGGCCGTGTTAGGCGCCGCCGTGGTCAGCGATGGTAGGCAAGGCAAAGCCGCCCGCAAGCCTAAGTGCGGTACAGTATATATACTCCACATACTCACGTCACGCGGGTTTTAATCAGCCACCCGGTGCAGATGCCGGAAGCCCCACGCAGCAGCCAACCCACGACTGTGGATTACGTACTACAGCGCTGCCTGACGGCTTGACCTGCGGCGGTGGTCATGCCGTCACCCCTCCACCCCAACCCTTCCCCTCCCTTCCTCCTCCGACCGTCCGACTAAAAGAGGATGTAAAAGTCACCGAGCACGACACACACACACAGTCGTACGTGACAGCGATAATCGATTTTAAGCGCTTTCCCGCGACTTAGTTGGACCGTCCTGTCCTCTGTAACACGTCTATGAGGAGGAGACCCTCCGCCGGGCGAACCTCCGGGTGATCCTCCGGGCAAACACACCGGAGACCTACCGCCCGGGTCAGAGCCAGCAGCTGCCGGAAGAAGAAAAGGGGTAAAGGATCCAGGGGAAAGGGGGGAGGGGGGCGGACGACGTGACGTACTCGGACGTAGAGACCAATTTTTATTTTTTTTAAAGGGACGCGCAGCGCTGGCGGTCGGTTCGTGACCGTGGGAGTTTTCTCACGGGCAGGAGGCGCGGACTGTAGTAAATAAGACGCTACGAGTGCTGGCATCTCACCCACACTCACCCGCACAGCAGCCATAGACAAGGCCGAATTATTGCGTCTGACAGAGAAAGAGATATATAGAGGGAAGATCACAGAGAGCGATCGCCTCGGATTGTCTCTCGCGCAGTCCGTCGATGCGTGTCTCATTCGCACACAGGCCTGACTTTATTATTACTGGCTGCTCT
>NW_026267235.1:457165-459398 GCF_000697945.3 Frankliniella occidentalis
GGGGGGGGGTGAGAAAGGAGATTGGGGGAAAGGGGAGGACGGAGGGTCAGCAGTTGTTTCCAAAGCTGAGAGCAAAAGCAGCGCGCAGGGGGAAGGAAACATGTTTCTCGTAATTGGAAAAGTGACATGCGGCCGGTGCGCCGCGATGCGCGCTCCCCGCTGCGCAGGGCGCTGACGTAACGTTAAACCACCAAAACTAACGCGACTGGGGGGGGGGACTTGTTGGAAGATTAAGGACAGGTATGGGAAATTGAATCCCCCGGCTGGCCGTGAGTTCATGCGCTATGCTCACGGCAGAAGGCACACAGCACGCTCATGCTCTTCTATAAGGCGACGCGTTCCCGGGATCACTCGAAAATTACGTCGAGTTTTCATTAGTTCTCGATTTTCATTTGTGATAGGAAGTAAGAAGCTTCGAAGATGCCATCTTTTTAAGCCTGTTAGTTCCAATGAGGTAACGAAGCAACTTCAATTTTCTTCTAAGCGCTGCTCTATTTCGAGCAAATTCGGCAGAGACGAAAAATGCACACGAAATCAAGAACACACCTTTTTGTTTGGAAAGAAAGGGGGGGGGGGGAGTGTAGTGGCTCGGGCTCCGTCTCTTACGCACACCCACCCACGAGATCTGGTCACTCCCAGTCCGCGCGGCCGCGGCACCTGAGCGCGCAGCAGGAGAGCGGCGGGCCGCGAGCGAGCGGGCAGCGGGCTCTTTGTTGTGATAATAAAACTCGCGGTGGTGGTGGTGGTAGTGCGATGGAGGGAGCGAGACGGAAAATACAAAGATTACAGCTAGAGATGAGGCTATCTGAGAGAGAGAAAGAGAGAGAAGGGAGATAAAACCTGTGTAACGGCCGTATCGGAAAGATTATCCCCTTGGCGAGGCCTTCCCAACGACGGAGGGGGGGGGGGGGCACACTGCTCTCGTTACAGGCGTGTGGTGATGTTACCTGTCCACGAGCACCGGGCGCGGCCAGCTGTTGGGCTGCCCTCTACAACCTCTCAAAAAAAATGAACAAAAAAACATGTAAGAAATACAGACTATCTTATTTATTTTTTTTTGTTCTTTCTCACGTTGGTTATAACCATAACCGCATAGCCGCGCGTCACTGTCATCAGCATGAGCAAAGCGCAGGGCTCGCCGCAAAGAAGAAGAGAGGGACTGCTCCAGCAGCACGCGGGAGGCTGAGAGGAAGACTCCAGCCGGACATGGAGGAGCAGGAGGGGGACATGCGAGGAAGAAGGCTCCAGCTGGAAACTGCTAATAGCGAGAGGACGACTCCAGCAGGACATGAGAGAGGAAGACTCCAGCAGGACATGAGAGGAAGACTCTAGCAGGACATGAGAGGAAGACTCCAGCAGGAGGACACGCCAAAGGACTCCAGCAGGACATGAGAGGAGGACTAACTAGCAGGAGGACACGCCAAAGGACTCCAGCAGGACGCAGGAGGGAGAGGGGATGACTCCAGCAGGATACGGGAGGGTAAGAGGACGACTCCAGTAGGACATGCAATATGGTGAAAGGACGAATCCAGCAGCAGCAGGACACCACGGCTGGAAGAGACTCCAGGAAGACACCGCACCCGTAGGAGTACGAGCAGGGCGACTCCAGCAGCAAGGGTAACGGCCTGGAGAAGAGGGGAGACTCCAGCAGCGGGACGCCCGCGAGCTGCAGGACGCAACTCCAGCGGGCGACACGACAGCTAGCTGGATCTCGCCCAGGAGAGCATCAGGAGGACGCATCACGACAGGAAGTGCCGCACACGGAGAGGCGAGCGGCGCGCGCGAGCAGTATGTGCGATCGCTAATCCCGCACGCCGGTGCAGGCGGCGTGGCGAATCCTCGCGCGCGAGGTGGTGGTGGTGATGTGTGATGTAGGTCCTCGCGCGCGCGAGGCCGCCCGAGTCAAACCGTCGGCGTCTATCATAGGTCAGTGATCAAACACATCTGCCGGGGCGGGGCGCGGGCCTCCCCTATACGGGGGTCACCCCCCCCCCTCCCCCACCCGCTCCGCGTGTGCCGGCGCACGCACCGCACAACGCGCAAAGGGACAGGGTCACCCTCTACTGCTGCTGCTGCTCGGGGAGCGAACCTAGCCCAATAATAGGCACTGTTATTTTTGAATGATAAAAAATAAAATAAAAATGTAAGCTTAGCAGTGGATGGAACGTTGTGTGTGAGAGAGAGATTGATTCATTCGGTTAGTGCCCGCGAAAACCCCCTGACCTTACGAGCT
>NW_026267235.1:459448-460723 GCF_000697945.3 Frankliniella occidentalis
GACGACACCGAGGGGGGCGTGGGGGTGGCAACTGGAAGAGTTCGTTGCGGGGCAGACAGGACAGCTGGGAGAGTCGACGCTCCGCTGCTGCCCGGCGGCGGCAGCGTCGGAGACGTCGTCTGGCGTCGGTCGCCGAGGAAAGGAGGGATGGCAGCAGATGTCAGCTGTGGGGCGGGGCGGGGCGGGCGGGGCCTGCATCAGGCCGCTTGATTAGCTCTGGCGTACGGGGGGCGTTCTCGAGCCAGGAAGCGCCATGCGGCGCACCGGATGGCTGAATGGCTGCGCCGGCCTTTTGACCACTTTGTGGCAGCTGGACGTCCGAGCCCGTCCGTCCGTCCGTCTGTCCCATCCGCAGGAAGTGTAAGTGCAGCGACACTGCGGACGGAGCCTCGGGTCGCAGTGTAACGTTCTGCACGTATGTTACGAGCCGGTGCGACACGCCAGACAGGAAGCTCGCCATTTGGCCGGGATTCACATCATCTCATTCCGATGCGGCGAGGGTTCCAGGATGTCACGTGACCGGGCGGCGGCGGCGCCGGAGCGAGTGGGTGCAGCGGCGGCTGGAGCCTGGGCAGTCACAGTCACGTGACGGGTCGCGTCATCACGTGACGGGACGGCCGACCGGAGCTGGCTGGAGTCGCGACCGAGGTATAACGTGGCGGGGGCCGCGTCACAGTCACGACAGTCACGTGACAGGCCCGTGACCGCGCATCACGGTCACGTCCGGTCGTGACGCGTCCGCAGAGGAGAACGTGGTGTTTATCCATTCCATGGGCGAGTCGCCACGACTTTTCCGAAACTGCTGCCCCACCGCAGAAGAGCAGCAGGAAAAGGAGTCACTCACGGGCGCCCCGCGCCCCGCACCTCCGCGGTGACTCAGCCCCCAGCCGGCGGCGGCGAGTGGCCGGTTCCAGGCTCCGGCGCAGGCTCTCGAGGACAAGGTGACGGTCAAGCTGCCCGGCCGCCCTTCTCCAGGATCCAGGCTCCAGCTGGAGCTCATGCCCCCGCCGTCTCCAGGTGAGTACGTGTGGGTTCGCCTGCTGGGCCCGGCCGGGCGAGGCGGGGCGGGGCAGGGCGTGGTGTGGTACAGCCGGGGCAGCTTTCCCTTTCCCCCGTCCTACTTGGGGCTGGATGCAAGGCGTGCTGGAGCATGGAGCCTGGAGTCCATGATGGCCTCATGGAGCCGTGCAGGCCCCCGGGCAGGGCCGACCCCTTAGTAGGTCACGCAGCGGGCCCCGGCGGCAGGGGGCCGGGGGAGGAAGAGGGGGGGGGGGG
>NW_026267235.1:469213-472572 GCF_000697945.3 Frankliniella occidentalis
TGCGCGGATATATTTTAATCACCAGGGAGTCACATGTAACACGATTCAGATTATTTTTTTTCACAGTGGTGCGTGTGCTACTGACAGTAGTGTGGTGCACGGCAGCACCCTAGTGTTGGAGCTAACATAATTTACCCTGGCACCCCACACCCTTCACACACACACACGCACACACACACACTCACGGGGGAACCCGCCCTGCTGCGGGGATAGCGTGTGTTTATTATTTTTTTTGCTGTGTAAGGCAATGGCAGGCTGCTGGCATTATGACGCGAGCTCCGGATCTACCCTCTCCCCCGTGCAGCAGACCCTGGAGGGGCGCCGCGGACCGCGCGGACGCGGACAGACAGCGAGATGGCCTATTTTACGCGCCAAAGTTTAAACGCGGCACGCGTTGCCGCCTTTCTGCAGGCAGAACAAGCGACGCCGTCGAAATTGTTTTCCAAAAAATATATTCTGTATATTCTGGGCTGGGATCAAAATACGACGCAATATACATACTAGACAACTGTCTTGCCCTAGGGGAGAAAAATTTTTCTCAGTGCGTAAGGTCGGCGAGCCCCGCGCCGCCGCCGGGCTGCCGGGCCGGACAGACGACTACGACTACGACGGCGGCCCTCCTCTATTGTGGGATTCCGCGGTGTAAATGTCGCATACCTAATTACGGTGCGCGCCGCTATAGGGGCGTCGCGTCTGGCTGAGTATCGGCGGCGCGGCGGCGGCGGCAGGGGGCGCTGCTGCGGCTCTGCCGGCGGCGGGGGAAACAAAAGCGCATCGGAAAGGTGAGAGGTCGCCCGCCCCGCCCCGCCCCAGGACGGAATAATGGAATCAGAGAAAGGAAACCGAACCGCCCGCCAGTCAGCGGCGCGGCGTTGGCGGCGTCGTCGGGTCGTTGTCGGGGAAATGGAAAGAAAAGGAGGAGAACGTTCGGTTATTTAGTCCCAAAAGCTTTTCTCTTCTCTTCTTCTTATTCTTCTTCATCTCCGCGCGCCCTTCCCTTCACAGTGTAGTAATGAGAGTTTGTGTTCCTTTGAGTCGGCCCGGGACGCAAATCGTTTTCCCTCAAAAGTCCCCCCACTTTCAGAGGTCCTTCCTAGCTCCGACCAAAGTGCGTGCGACCACGGCCGCGGTCGCGGCTCCCGCGGCTTCAAAAACTTCCAGCAGCAGCAGCAGCAGCGGCATGGAATTGCCTGCTGCAGGGAGAAAGGCCCCTGTCCCCGCTTGTCCCTTCTACAAACACCACACCACACACTGCAAAAATGAAACGGTTTTGAATGAATAAATAAATAAATACCAGTACCCCCTGCACCCCGCCCCTTCTGCTGCACCTCTCGAGCATGCATTGACAAAACCTTTAAGCCTGCTGCTGGCTGCTCACCGGAGCGGACCGTTAGCAACAACACGGGGCAGAGTTAATGAAGGGAATAAATCGGCAGGCTAGAGACCATCTAGCTCCTGCTGGCTGCCTCGGAGTAGCAGGGGCCAGCAGAGAGGGGGGGAGGGGGGCATCGAGAGGGTTGTTGATCTTGGTCGAATCGCATGTCGGTGGGCAATAGAGAGACGCGAGGAGGGTCTCGCGAGAGGCTTACATAGCCCAGCCCGCAACGGGCAGAGCCACGCCATGCCAAGAGCCCCATGGGCTAGACCAGCTAGACTCGACGGGGCGTTACTTGAACACCACCACCACACTGTACTACTATCCGGCAGCAGCAGCAGCGGCAGCAAGCCATACTTTTAATTGGACAGGAAATTACTATACTTCTTTTCGGCCCCGAGTTCGAGACTCTTAGCGCGACGCGCGCGCGGGGGGCGAACGGCAGAAGGATGTTGATAAAGTTGCTGTGTGTGGATATCGCGAGGTGGGGGGTTCCGCGTTCTAAGCACACAACGAGCAGCAAGTTAAGACTTACAAATGCCGGCGACCGGATACACACACCAAGATATAGAGGAGAACGTGGCACTTGGCACCTTTTTGCGATGTAAGTGGTTGCTATCTAGAGATGCGAACACGTTCCCATAGACGGTGGTTAAATGCTTAGTGCGCCTTGGCTTTTAAACACGCTTCAATAATGATGGTTTTGTTGTTCGCGCCTTTTGATAGGCAGCACTATGAGTACATGTGTGTGCTCGTGTGTGTGTGTGTGTGTGTGTGTGTGTGTGTGTGTGTGTGAAATCGCGGCACAATAGCTAAAGGATTGCTCCTTTGCGTCACCCACACCTCGGTCGGGGACGCGCGCGCGCGGCGCGGGCGGACAAGCCCCGCGGGGCGGGCGGCATGGGCAAAAGGGAGAAGAAGAAGGAGGAGGAGAAGGAGGAGAAGAAGAGGCAGAGTCCCCTCCTCCCGCGACTAAAGTGTGTAACAGTCAGTCAGCTGACGAGAAGACTGTTGGTGCGCAGCAAGCAGCAACAGCAACAACAACAACAACAACAACAGGCCAAGAGTGTGACAAGCAGGCGACAAGTCACAAGGCAGGAGGAGAGCTGCGTAAGACTCCCGTCGTCGTTATGCGCACGTGGACAAGCAGCGGACAAGCAAGCAGCGCGTGGGCAGAGGAGAGGACACACGTGTGCAAGTCAGGCCCGTCACGGGGAAACTACTCTCCGGGATAAATGCTGTGTGTGTGTGTGTGTGTGAGAGAGAGAGTCTTGTCTAGTGGTGAAGAATCGCTCCGCTCAAAGAGTATATGGCAAAGGAGTTCTCGCGGCCATGCTGTCGAGCAGTAGAGAGGTTGATAGTAACTGGAGGGGGGGGGCACGCCTACGACCCGCGGCCGCCGCTGCCGGGCGGAGTGACTATGACTGAGTGACCCGCCAGTGACCCCTCTTTTCGGAGAGTGACCCCTCACCGCTCCTCCCTCACTCCGTTCGGAGCGCGCGGAGCAGACAGACGGACATATCGGTCGGCGTCGCGGTGGTGGTGGTGGTGATGGTGGTCGAGGTGGTCGGTCAGTGGTCGGGGAGCCCTGCTGGCTCGCGCACAGCAGCAGGCGCGAGGCCGACCGACTACTCGGATATGACGGTAAGAAAGTGCGTTGCCAGCGGACAGGCCAGCGGCTGCCAACTCCGTACAAAACACCTCTCCACTGACCTCAACTGTCTGTCCCGCCGCGGGCTTTGCGGCGTGGCGTGGCGTGGCGGGGCGTGGCGGCATTGAGCGATGAATGGATGACCACCGACGGGCGCAAGAGAGGGCGGCGTCGGCCATCACTACACGCAGTAATAGTAGTTGTAGTAGTGGTGGTGGTGGTGGTGAGTATTGGTCCAACCGCGCCGACGACGTGTTGCATCAATCGATTAAAATGGCGTCGGACTGGCGGGGCGGTGGGCACGCTGGCGGTGTAGTGAGGTGGGGCGGGGTG
>NW_026267235.1:474557-475234 GCF_000697945.3 Frankliniella occidentalis
AAGAGGGTGGTCCGAAGATAAATCAGCATCAATTTATCGGTAAGTGCTGCTGCCGCTCTCCGGTCGTGCGCACATGCGTGTGCCCGTGCGCGCCCCGCCGCCGCCGCACTCCACAAAGGGGTGGGGGGCAGAGGGACGGATAGAGAGCAGGACTGAAGGTAAAGGACCCCCCCCCCCCTCCGCCCCTCGGTGGTGGCAATGGAAAACAAAAGCATTGGAATAAAAACAATAATCGTGGGAAATATTTACATCCAAAGCAAAGCAACACGAGGTGCGTGCAGGTGCGCGTCAGCATCGACCAGAGAAGAGGGCCATACTGGCGAGCACCCGCCGTGTCCGTAGGCAACCCGCCCGCACGACTGCATCGCGGTACAGTAGGCCTATGCTTGTCTTGACTAACCGCAAGGCCTCTGTTGGTCCAAGGTTTTTGCATATAACAGAACACGTCTATGGGTTTTTGATCCGGCCGGAGCCGTTCACCCACCCCCAAAAGTCGGAAATGCGCACGACCTCGACCTTCCCGAAGAGGCAGAGAGGGGCTTTTTTGGCGTTTCCGAAAGACCTTTTGTTATTGACACCGTGCAGACAACCAGAGGGCGCGCGGTTTGACAGACGGCGGTGCGTCGTCGTCCTCTGTTGCGGCCGCGCACTTGTTGGTCTCCTCACACACTCGCTAT
>NW_026267235.1:475564-476024 GCF_000697945.3 Frankliniella occidentalis
GAGGGACCCTGAGGGAGGAGAGAGAGAGAGGACGCCGTCAGGGGGTCGGAAAGGGGAAGTGCACACGCGCGCCGCGCGCGGGGTTGGATGCATCGTGGCGACGACGTCCGCCCAGACCAGACACGCACGCACACACACACATACACGCACGCATCGAGTGTGTTATTTTGGTCATGTTTCGCGACCCGCTGGCCCAAATGGTGCCCAAAACGTCTGCCAAATAAACACGCAATGCGCCAAAGGGACCAAGGAGGGGCAGGGGCAAAGCCAGGGCGCAGGCGAGCGCACGCAAGAGCTCTGTAAACACAAAGTATATATATATATTCTGTGACGCGCGCGCGCGTCTCATGTCATTTTACAGCAGCCATCACTTTGCATTTCATTTTTACAGTACAGCGCGTGACATGTAAGTGTGACACAAGCCGTCGCGCGCGCTCCATTGTGAGTGACGGTGGTTTGT
>NW_026267235.1:477089-479595 GCF_000697945.3 Frankliniella occidentalis
CCGCCCCGCCCCGCAACTAGCCGCCGCGCCATGCTTCGCCATGCGGCCATTACCGCAACATGCAAACCAGTGTCACTGCTGCCCGGTGCCTCGGCTCGCCTGGGCTGGGCACGGCAGAGGACAATGTCTCGACTATGGCCATGCCACTGACGCAACCCAATGTTTATACTGCTAGTAGTGCCACATAGGGTGCCCTCTGTGGCGTTCACCGGCCACCAGTCCACGTCCACGCGCAAGAAGAGCGAAATAAATCAGGGCGCGTGGGGACTCGTAAAAGAGAAAAGTTTTCGATTTTGATATACACGAATTTTAAATTGTTTTGCAGAGGTAAATTGACACCAGCGAGTCGTGGGGTTGGGGGGAGCGGGGAGCGCCGGCAGTGCTGCCTGGGGCTGGCGGCGGGGGCCTTGTACGCCAAGTGCGTGTTGAGCAGGCGGCGGCGGCAGGCTGCGGGGCGTCTTGCGTTTCCCTGAAATCCGATTCGGACAGTCGCTGACCCCTGGCCGCTTTGGCCCCGGCCGGCGTGGCACGGCGGTAGCGGCAGCAGCGCGGCGAGGCGCAGCTGAACCCCCTCTTTTTCCTCCTCCTCTCTCGCCCTCGCCCCGCCCCGCCCCGCCCCGCCACGGCCCGGGCGGAGACACACATCCTCGCCAAGGAGATCTCAATTGCGTCTGTCGGCTTTTCGGGCCGTCCGAGTGAGGCAGTAAAGAGGGAGGACCGATGACTGGCCGCCGGCGCGGGGTGGGCCCCACAAAGGGGGAAGGGGGAGGGAGGGACAGGGGACGGGGGGCGTGAAGGGGAGCAAATGTTTTAATGCTCGAGGAAGTTGGAGCATCAGAGAGCAGCGAGCGCATTCCCAAGGGGGAGGTTGGGAGGGGGGGGGCGCCCCCACAAAACACATCCGTCAGTTAATAATATTATAACGGGAGCGGCAAGCGGAGGCCATCACGCGAGCCCCACAGCACAGCGGCGGCGCGCGCCCGGAGCGCGGAGGCGGCGGCGGGCGCGGGCGCGGCTTCAAAACATGCACAACGGGTTTTTATAGTTTATCGATTGGTGATATTGAATATTTCCCGCCGTTTAGCGGAGCAATAAAATTGTAATTTTTGTTGAGGCTGTTGCCCCTTCTCTCTCACTCTCTCTGTCTCTTCGCGGTAAATAGAATGTGTTTTTCGTATCCGGGCGCGCGCCGTCGCCGCAGCAGCAGCAGCTTGGCGAGGAAGAAGGAGAGAGGAAAAAGCATGAGGTGGAGGAGGAGCAGACAGCCTTGGACAGCTAAACTTGGGCATATCGGGGACCGCAGGGACCGGGCGCCAGGCAGAGACCGCCGGGGACCGACTGCCGCCCGCCCTGCCCTGTTGGCTGGGGCCGGGCCGGCAAGCAGAACGCGGCGGACTTGGCCTATCGGCTCAGCGGCGGCGCAAGGCGCGGCTCTGAGGTGCGTGGGCGGGGGCGCTCGCGCAGGACACGGCGAGTGCGAGAGAGACGGCACGATGTGGTGTGCGCGCGCTACAGTCTTTACACATACATCGCTCTCCTGTGTAGCAGGCGAGATAGAGGCAAGGAGGAAAGCGCGGCGGCGCCACGAGTCGCATATCGGCCAGGTCGGCGCACTGCTCGGGCACACTTGGCGAGCACGAGCGCCCCCCCCCCCTACACACACACACACACACTAGACAGTTGCATTCACTTAGCTCCGGCCGCGGCAGCCCATCCTCGGGGGGCAGCGGCGGTGGCGGCGGCAGAGGTGGCCGCGCTGGCGGGCAAGAAGGCCTTGAGCGAGCCCCGCCGCGGGGCAGCGCACAGCCCGGCGTATGGCCGCTACTCAGCGTAGATTTATTCGACTTGCTACCGCTGAGACGTAGCGGGGGCTACGCACACACACACACACACACATGGAGGCGGATAGCTGCAGCTAGCAGGGCCTAACGTCAGACCAGCGAGGAGTCCATAAATTTTAAGCCGTTGCAAGCAGGGGAAGGGGGTTGCAGGGAGAGCTGTACCCCCACCCTCCTCCTCCGTTCCCCCTCATCCACCCATCTTACCTTCTCCCTCTTCTCCACTGCCCCTCCCCCCTCTCTCTCTTTCCCTCTGAAAGACTTCCTCTTTAGTGAAGCCTCACGACTTGATTCGGAGTAACAAACGCATTTGAATGCAGTAGTAGCAGCACATTGCCCGCCGCCACCACCCCCGCCCGTCCCCCTTCTACCCTGCTCTCCTCCTACCTTCGTCTTATGCGCGCGCGCGCACACACACACATGTGTGTGCACATGCGTGTGCACACACACATTTTCTCCAAAAAGACTTCTACAACAAAAAGCACTATACTCTCCATGTATGGGGGAATCAGGGAGGGGCACTATTCCGATTACCTAACCGCAATTCGTCGTGAGCGATTAACTAATTTGCTGGATAATTCCGCTTCAATAACGCGCGGGAATGCCAGCGTCACTCTTGTATGGTCATACGCACTCATTTGTTGGAGGGGGGGGGGAGACTGTCTCTC
>NW_026267235.1:483842-492157 GCF_000697945.3 Frankliniella occidentalis
GGGGGGCAGTCTCAACAACAACAACAAGCCCTGCACCAAAATATTGTGATGATTAAAACTCGATGATAAATGTTGGTCCGAGATGCGACGCGCCGCCGGCCATGGTTATGGCGAGCAGGGTTAGAAAGCAGAGCCGAGCTCGAGCAGAGCTGACTTGAGCCGCAGACCGAGCAGTGGCGTAGGAGCGCGAGCAAGAGAGAGAGCGAGAGCGAGAGAGAGCGAGGGAGGGAGAGAGAGAAAAAGAGGGGGGGGGGGGTAATCTGCTTCACTGCAGAGAGTGCATGTCACAGAGGTTGGATGTTGTACAAGTTAACACGTAAGGTCTGGGCCAATTTCGCATTAGTCTGTACAGAGCATGCGAGGCCCGGGCGCGACGCGGTCCTAGTGGGCCAGCGAGCTCGCAGCATGAGGGACCGCCGGCGGCGCTGGCCGTGCTCGTCTGCGTCGCGCCCGCCGCGTGCTCGCCCTCGCCATACTCCGCGCTCCTCCATCGCAATTCGAACGCCGTAAGTACTCGACGGACCACTCAACTATCGTTCACACTAAACGCTTATGCATTTTGTTATGCATAAACTTGCAGAATTTTATACAGCCATAATATAAGTATGCCCAAATTTGTATGCACAATTGTGTACAAAATATGCATAATAATTATGCACACACTGTACATAGTTAAGCATAACATTGTGCATAATATTATGGCTGTATGGAATTCTGCAAGTTTTATGCTCGACAAAGTGTATATGTGTTATGCGAGCGAACTCTGACCTCTCTGGTGTGTACTTGGTCAAGTATGCAGGAAGTAGTGTGTACTTGGTTAAGAACACACTAAAACCTTCATACATTCATGCAGGAGACTTAGTGTGTACTTGACCAAGTACACACTACCTCCTGCATACTTGACCATGTACTTACTATCTCCTGCATACCTGACCAAGTACACAGGACCTCCTGCATACATGTAGGTATGCAGGAGATACTGCATTCAAGTACACACTTGGGCGCTGGGGGCGGGCCGCCGTCTGCGCACGGCTGCGTGGCGGGTCGGCCTACCCTTCGCGTTGCAGGCGCCATATGGTCGGCGGCGGCGTCGCCCCGGGAAACGTTTCCCTTGCGGGCACCTCCGGCAGGGCGATGGCGATGTGTAGCTCGAGCGCGTGTTTCCGCAGGGCACGTGCAACAACATCGTGTTAGAGAGGCAAGTCAGTGCCCCGAAGGCACAGTCACCCCGGGCGTCTTGGTGGCCAACTTGACGGGCATCCTCCAGTATGTACGGTTTATCAAGTCTCCAGTGCACCGGGTGATTCAGAGAAGACGCAGGTGCGGGTGGGTTTACCCACCCAAGGGGCTATGGCGCCTTACGGGCAGAGCGGGTAGACAAACCCGCCCGCACCTGCGTCATCTCTGAATCACCCGGTACAACGGGCAGCTCAGGGCAGCTGATCTTGAGGAGGGATGTCGGCGTCGGCAAGTTCGGGGTGAGGGTTCTGTACTGGGTTTGCCCTTCCTCGAGCCGTCCTCCACGGTATTCAGAAATTTGCTCCAGAGCAGGTTTAAGTTGCCGTCGCCAAGTGGAACAACGTCGCCGGCTGGAGGGAGAACTTCTTCCGTCTGGAGTACTGCAACGCGGTGGCCACCATCGGGAGGGATATCAGTTCCGAGTTTACCCGCAACAACCCCAAGTACCCCAAGAAGTGCCCTTTTCTCAAAGTAAGTTCCTCACGCGGTCCTCATAGTTCTGGCGAAAGCTCATGATTAGAGAGGCGCAAAAAGTCAAGCCGTACCGTATCGTTTCGTTTCTAGATGTATAAAAGAGGCATAAAAGAGGTTGTACATCTCATCTCCGTAAATTGTCGTGTCCGGGTAGCGCTCCATAGCACGACAGATTGCAACATGCACGCAATGCCTCTATAGCTGTATTTAGTGCCATTTTTCGTTCCACACCTCATAGTCGATCTGGCTGGCTCCACAAAGAATGCCACTTTGAAAACCCCAAGCTTTGAACCGTGTGTTGGGTCGAAGAAAGTACAGGAAGACTTGGCTATTCCTATTACGCTTCCGCTCAAACGTCTTTATTAGTTTTCAGGGTGCGTACATTTTCCGTAATCTCAGCACTGCGCTTGTACAACGCTACGAGGACTTTCCAGTCTTCCCCTACGGCCGGTTCAGAGGAGATTCTTTTTTATGAGATGAAATCCAAGCAAAACATAGTCGCATGCGGTCGCATGTGTAAGAGGTGTCAGCGACATTGTTCCAAAAGTGAAAAAAAGTTAATATAATAAAGTGTTCTATCATCAGGCGCAACACGCCAAGTTGACAAAAAAACGTAAACAGAAAAAAATAAAAAAATACTTCACCACCATTTCTAACTCTACTTTATTTTAGTTTAGCACTGGGATGCAAAAAACCAAACCTAAAATCGGACTGTCAGTTCTTACATACTGCTCAGCCCGGATCGGCCTGCAGATCAAGTCAGCAGCTCTGTTTTTTCACCCTGATCGCCATAACCCAGCAGTAGCGTGATGTATAAACTAGTTAACACGTAAGGTCTCGACCAATTTCGTGCAGGACCGCGGTCTCTACAGAGCATCATGCTAGGCCCGGGCGCGCCGGTCCTAGTGCACGCCTAGTTGGCCCGCGAGCTCCCAGCATGAGGAACGTGCCGCTCGCAGTGCTCCTCTGCGTCGTGCGCGCAGTGCTCGCCTTCACCACGCTGCGTTCCAATTCGTACGCCGTAAGTGCAGCTCGACGGATCACTCACCTATATCCTTACCGGGCTTGAACGCCTGTTCAAAGAGGTGACTCAGTGCACCGAAGGCACCGTCAGCCCGGGTGCCTGGGTGGTCAATTTGACGGGCAATATCCTGCATTTACGGTCTGTCAAGTCCCCAGTGTTCAGTGGCCAGATGGTCATAAGGAAAGACGTCGGCTTCGGCGATGTCGGGGTGAGCGCTCTGTTGCTGTTGAAGCACACGCTGTTGCCCTTCCTCCACTTATTCAGAAACTTGCGCCCGAGCAGATCACAATTGCCGTCGCCAAGTGGGACAGCGTCGCCGGCTGGAGGGAGAACTTTTTCCGTATTGACGGCGGTGAGTACTGCAACGTGCTGGCCACCATCGGGCAGGGCGCCATGGCAGAGGTTGCCCGCTACTCCAAGTGGCCCAAGAGCTGCCCCCAACCGAAAGTAAGTACGTCACGATCCTTGTAGCTCTTAAGTTGGCATTTTTTTTTTACCTATCAAAGACTTTACTGTAATTTCGACTGACGGAGGAAGAAGAATAGCGAGTAGAACATAAACGTTGCCGATTGGTCAAGAGCTTTCCGCCTGTCTCTCTTACTGCTTCTCCCTCCAACATGTTTATTGGTTTTCAGGGTACGTACATTTTCCACAATCTCAGCACTGAGATGGTCCAACGCTGGGAACACTTTCCAGTCTTCCCCTACGGCCGATTCAGAGGAGACCTTTTATATTATATGATGAAATCCAAGCAAACAATAGTCGGATGTTTCA
Source organism: Frankliniella occidentalis (assembly GCF_000697945.3). Lineage (NCBI taxonomy): Eukaryota > Metazoa > Arthropoda > Insecta > Thysanoptera > Thripidae > Frankliniella > Frankliniella occidentalis. Next base: position 487,354 of record NW_026267235.1, read on the forward strand.
GAGGTGTAACCGAGATTGTTCCGAAAATGAAGAGAAGTTGATAGAAAAAGTGTCCTATCAAAAGGCGCAACACGCCAAGTTGACAAAAAAACGTTAACAGAAAAAATAAAAAAAATATTTCACTACCATTTCTAACTTCACTCCATTTTAGTTTAGCAACTTTTGCTGTTACTGCGGGTGCTTCATCCACCTCACAGTGCCTCTCCAGCCCCCTCTCCTACGTTACAGTGGGGTGCCGAAAAACCAAACCTATAATCGGACTGTCAGTTTTCACATACTACTGAGCCCGGCTCGGCCTGCAGATCAAGTCAGCAGCTCTACTTTTTCACCCTGTTCGCCATTACCGGCAGTAGCGTGATGTATAAACTAGTTAACACGTAAGGTCTGGACCAATTTCGTGCAGGACCGCGGTCTCTACAGAGCATCATGCTAGGCCCGGGCGCGCCGGTCCTAGTGCACGCCTAGTTGGCCCGCGAGCTCCCAGCATGAGGAACGTGCCGCTCGCAGTGCTCCTCTGCGTCGTGCGCGCAGTGCTCGCCTTCACCACGCTGCGTTCCAATTCGTACGCCGTAAGTGCAGCTCGACGGATCACTCACCTATATCCTTACCGGGCTTGAACGCCTATTTCCGCAGGGCCCTTACAGGATCTTGTTCAAAGAGGTGACTCAGTGCACCGAAGGCACCGTCAGCCCGGGTGCCTGGGTGCTCAACCTGACGGGCAATATCCTGCATCCACGGTCTGTCAAGTCCCCAGTGTTCAATGGCCAGATGATCATGAGGAAAGACGTCGGCGTCGGCGATGTCGGGGTGAGCTGAGCGCTCTGTTGCTATTGCAGCGCACGCGGTTGGCCTTCCTCCACTTATTCAGAAAACTTGCACCCGAGCAGATCACAATTGCCGTCGCCAAGTGGGACAGCGTCGCCGGCTGGAGGGAGAACTTTTTTCGTATTGACGGCGGCGAGTGGTGCAACGTGGTGGCCACCATCGGGCAGACTGCCTTTGAAGAGGTTTCCCGCCACTCCATGTGGCCCAGAAGCTGCCCCCAGTCGAAAGTAAGTACGTCGCGGTCCTTGTAGTTCTTTAGTTTGCAAATTTTTACCTATCAAAGACTTCTATTGTATCTCGACTAACGGAGGAAGAAGAATAGTGGGTAGAACATAAACGTTGCCGATTGGTCGAGAGCTTACCGCCTCCACGTCAAGCCGGTAGTGGGGGTAAGCGCTAGAACGGCAAACTGCAATGCCCTTATCCCTTATAGCTGTATTTAGTCACAATTTTCGCTTAGCACAGCACCTAGTAGTCTGACCACAAAATAAATTGTAACTTCCCAGGCTAGAATAACTATAAGTAACCATGGTTATCTTGTTCACTAGGAGCCATTATATTATGGTAACTTGAACATGGATTATGGTTTCCGGTTCCTTAACCATAGTTTTCCCAACCTTTAACCACGTTGTTTCATGGTTACCAAACCATGGGAGACCATGGACTACCATGTATTACCATAATTGATATTTTACCATTGTTTATGGTTTACCGCATGGTTATTTTTGCCTGGGTTTGTCAACTTTGTGCTTTGAGCCGGCGTGTGTCGGGCCGAAGCCTAGACTGCGGTATTTCACATTTCCTACCTCCTTTTCTGCTTTATTGGTTTTCAGGGTACGTACTTTTTCCGTAATCTCAGCACTGACATGGTCCAACGCTGGGAACACTTTCCAGTCTTCCCCTACGGCCGATTCAGAGGAGACCTTTTATATTATGTGATGAAATCCAAGCAAACAATAGTCGGATGTTTCAGAGGTGTAACCGAGATTGTTCCGAAAATGAAGAGAAGTTGATGAAATAAAGTGTCCCATCAAAAGGCACATAAGGTCATAAGTTGCCAAAAACCAAATAAAAAATTGAGAAATCTATTTCACCACATTTTCCAACTCTATTCCATTTAAGTTAGCAATTTTTGCTGCTGCTGCTCTGCGAATGCTTTTGGAAGCGATCCCTCCACCTCTCACCCCCCTCTCCAACCCCATTCGCCGACTTCCGACTGTACTGAATTTGATTCGGAAAAACCAAACCGAATCGGACAGTCAGTTGTCACATAAAAGCTGTTGCTTTTGATTACTTCTTTCTTTTCTGTTTTCTTTTGTAACAGCGCAAATACTGTTGAAATTTTCGAAGAGAATTACAATTGGTCGCAGTGTTTCTTTCGTCCGAAACATGCGCGTGAGGGGCAGAAAACAAAATCCCCCCCCCCCCCTCGAGTGCGCACTTCCGCCTTCCTCCTGTTCGCGGACGTCCTTTCCCCGAAGCTGCTAACGGGCCCCTGCCCGCGACGCCCAGTAGTCCCGTCCCGCCACCAGAAGCAAGCCGAGCAACAAAAACAGCGCGTCACCGGCGCCGCGGGCTGCTTGTCCATCTGCGTGTCCGTTTGCTCCTCCGTCTGCTTGTCCGTCTGTTTGTCCGCCCGTCACTGCCGCTGGGTCGGCCGTCCGACTCCTCCTGTTTGTCCGCTCGTCACCGTGTTGTTGGGCACGCGACGGGCCGTCACCCTTTTAGAGTGACTAGTCACCACTAGGGACTTTAAAATCCAAAAATTTTCCGGGAAAACTTAAAAATTTTCAAGTAAAAAAGATTGAAGAGTATTTCCAAAAATAAAAAGAGATACTTCAAGGAAAAGGTTGGAACATTTTGAAATACAAGCCGAGGAAAGTTTCTCAACAACACTCTTCTGGAAAATTTAAATTTCTATTCACCCACCACTAGGCGCCTGAGCTCGGGCAGGGTAGGCAGCCCCGCGCGCCACGGAGGCCCCGCGGGGTTGCCTACCGCCGCTTCCACAGGCGGCCGCCCGCCCGACCGCTGCCCGTTTATCTGTCTGCCCGGCGGCGGAGGCTCTGGCTTAGCTTCCCGATGTGCGAATTCCGTCCGGACGATAAAGCCGTCGACAAGGCTGTGACAAGCTAATGACAACCGCTCCCCCTAAACGGTAAAGTAGATAAGTCTCGGTGACTCACGTTTTGGCGGCGGGGGTGTCGGCGGTGGCGCCGGCTGGACGTCGGCGGACTGACGTCGGCGTCCCCCTCGGTGTCCCAGTCGGCGTGGTCGCCGACGTCCTGGACGGCGGCGGCTGCGGTGGCTGCGCCGGCTGCTCCCGGGGGACGGCGAAGCTGTCCGAGGACACGGAGGAGCCCAGGCTGGACGGGCCTGACGCCGGGGTGTTGTCCACCGGGGCGGCCGGGACCGCCCTGGGCGTCGAGAAGGAGAAGCCGCGTACGCTGGAGTCCCGTCGGCAGCCCGGCGAACTGCAGCCAAGCGGGGTGCCCGAGGACGACCTCGGCGTCGTCGGGGCAGCGGGGATGCTGAGCTTGAGGCCGGCCAGCGGGCCGCCGCGCCACGCCGAGGACGGCCCGGGCGACTTGCTCCGGGCCACGGACATCTTCCGGGGCGGCGCGGGCGAGTTGGGTGCGCTCTGCGAGCAGCGCGCCCCGGCCCGCGCCGCGTGCCTGCCCGGGACGGGGGACTCCGCGTCCGGGAGGGGACCGCCCGCGTCCTGCCTCGAGGCCTGCACCAGGTCCGGGAGGGGCTCAGTGCGACCCGGAACTGCCCCCGCCCGTTCCTGATCCTTGTCGACGGCAGCGCCGGGTTCCGTCACGCCCTCTCGCGGCTGCTGCACGCTCCTCCCCGGCGCCCTCTTCGCCGTCCTCTTCTCCACGCATCCCTCCGCGGGCGTCACCCTTCTGCACGCCCTCGGCCCGCTGGCCTTGTCCGCCTCGTGCTCGCCGGCGTCGGCGGCGAGCTGAGCGTCTGCTGAGCTCCCGGACGTCGACGGCGGCCCCGCCAGGCCCGCGGCGCTCGTGCGGCCGTCCAGCTGGGCCGACGGCGCCGAGCTGGGCGTCGAGGAGGGTGGCTGCCGCTGCGGCTGCTGGGCGTGTGGCCGCGGGGACGGCTTCTTCACCTCGGCGGCGCGGCTCGACCGCGAGGGCCGCGGCGTCCGCGCCAGCCGCGGTGACCCGGGATTGGAAGCGGCAAGTTTGGATGTCCTTCCACTCTGGATCCTTGAAAAAAACACAAGAAAAACCAACACGTCGAGCTTACAAATCGTAAAAGTCGTAAAATGTGCTGCTGCGCGTCTGCTACGAAGGTAGCAGTGAAAGGTGCGAAGGCAGGTGGGTCGCCTCCTCCTGCATCTCTGCGTTCCCACGGTCACTCGCCTGCGGCTTCGAATGTCACACAAGTGACTTACCAAACACTGCTGAATTTCGTGTTTCCAGCAACAGCAAAAAAATGTAGCGGATCGATGCTCAACTTTCTCTGCCTTTCCCAGTCCGTACCTCGTCTCAGCCGCGTCCGCCGCCTCAGCAGACGGCTGTCCATCCGTCCGTTGTTGATCTCCTGGCGGGCACGGGGACGGAGCGGGGGCGGCGGGGGCGGCGGGGGCGGCAGGGGCAGCGGCGAGGGTCTGCCTGTCGCTCTCGCCCCTGGTGCGGCCCTTGCCGGGGCCGGTGGCGTTGGGGGCGGCCCCCCGCCCCCGGTTGCCGGCCGCGGACGGTGAGGGTCGCGTGTCCCTAAAGATGGCGATGCTGCCCGCGGACTGCAAGCGGGGCACGCGAGTGGGCGTGTGGACGGGGGCCTGCTCTGGGGGCGGCAGCGCGGGGGGCGGCAGAGCCGGGGGCGGCGGCAGCGCCGGGGGCTGGTCGATGGCGCGCAGCAGGGGCGAGGGCGCGCCGAAGGACGTGGTGAAGTGAAAGCTGATGTGGCTGCTCGTCGAGATCGACATGCTGCTGTGGCTCACGTGGTGCACATCGCC